>NC_135747.1:2645000-2811736 GCF_041903045.1 Epinephelus lanceolatus
TAGGCTGTTACTTTTGACCAGAAGCACTCAGAAGCAAGTTTCCAAGCCAGAAACATGTGGTTTGGTGAATTCTATAGTAGCAAGGCAGTTTCCTCTGGTTTCCATCACTAGTTGTTCAGAAAACAGCATCATGTCACTTTTGGTGTTTTCAGGCCTCGAAAAGCATTTTGAGAGCATGTTGTCACTTAGGCTGTTACTTTTGACCAGAAGCACTCAGAAGCAAGTTTCCAAGCCAGAAACATGTGGTTTGGTGAATTCCATAGTAGCAAGGCAGTTTCCTCTGGTTTCCATCACTAGTTGTTCAGAAAACAGCATCATGTCACTTTTGGTGTTTTCAGGCCTCGAAAAGCATTTTGAGAGCATGTTGTCACTTAGGCTGTTACTTTTGACCAGAAGCACTCAGAAGCAAGTTTCCAAGCCAGAAACATGTGGTTTGGTGAATTCTATAGTAGCAAGGCAGTTTCCTCTGGTTTCCATCACTAGTTGTTCAGAAAACAGCATCATGTCACTTTTGGTGTTTTCAGGCCTCGAAAAGCATTTTGAGAGCATGTTGTCACTTAGGCTGTTACTTTTGACCAGAAGCACTCAGAAGCAAGTTTCCAAGCCAGAAACATGTGGTTTGGTGAATTCTATAGTAGCAAGGCAGTTTCCTCTGGTTTCCATCACTAGTTGTTCAGAAAACAGCATCATGTCACTTTTGGTGTTTTCAGGCCTCGAAGAGCATTTTGAGAGCATGTTGTCACTTAGGCTGTTACTTTTGACCAGAAGCACTCAGAAGCAAGTTTCCAAGCCAGAAACATGTGGTTTGGCGAATTCTATAGTAGCAAGGCAGTTTCCTCTGGTTTCCATCACTAGTTGTTCAGAAAACAGCATCATGTCACTTTTGGTGTTTTCAGGCCTCGAAAAGCATTTTGAGAGCATGTTGTCACTTAGGCTGTTACTTTTGACCAGAAGCACTCAGAAACAAGTTTCCAAGCCAGAAACATGTGGTTTGGTGAATTCCATAGTAGCAAGGCAGTTTCCTCTGGTTTTCATCACTAGTTGGTCTGAAAACAGCATCATGTCACTTTTGGTGTTTTCAGGCCTCGAAAAGCATTTTGAGAGCATGTTGTCACTTAGGCTGTTACTTTTGACCAGAAGCACTCAGAAGCAAGTTTCCAAGCCAGAAACATGTGGTTTGGTGAATTCCATAGTAGCAAGGCAGTTTACTCTGGTTTTCATCACTAGTTGTTCAGAAAACAGCATCATGTCACTTTTGGTGTTTTCAGGCCTCGAAAAGCATTTTGAGAGCATGTTGTCACTTAGGCTGTTACTTTTGACCAGAAGCACTCAGAAGCAAGTTTCCAAGCCAGAAACATGTGGTTTGGTGAATTCCATAGTAGCAAGGCAGTTTCCTCTGGTTTCCATCACTAGTTGGTCAGAAAACAGCATCATGTCACTTTGGTGTTTTCAGGCCTCGAAAAGCATTTTGAGAGCATGTTGTCACTTAGGCTGTTACTTTTGACCAAAAGCACTCAGAAGCAAGTTTCCAAGCCAGAAACATGTGGTTTGGTGAATTCCATAGTAGCAAGGCAGTTTCCTCTGGTTTCCATCACTAGTTGTTCAGAAAACAGCATCATGTCACTTTTGGTGTTTTCAGGCCTCGAAAAGCATTTTGAGAGCATGTTGTCACTTAGGCTGTTACTTTTGACCAGAAGCACTCAGAAGCAAGTTTCCAAGCCAGAAACATGTGGTTTGGTGAATTCTATAGTAGCAAGGCAGTTTCCTCTGGTTTCCATCACTAGTTGTTCAGAAAACAGCATCATGTCACTTTTGGTGTTTTCAGGCCTCGAAAAGCATTTTGAGAGCATGTTGTCACTTAGGCTGTTACTTTTGACCAGAAGCACTCAGAAGCAAGTTTCCAAGCCAGAAACATGTGGTTTGGTGAATTCCATAGTAGCAAGGCAGTTTCCTCTGGTTTTCATCACTAGTTGGTCCGAAAACAGCATCATGTCACTTTTGGTGTTTTCAGGCCTCGAAAAGCATTTTGAGAGCATATTGTCACTTAGGCTGTTACTTTTGACCAGAAGCACTCAGAAGCAAGTTTCCAAGCCAGAAACATGTGGTTTGGTGAATTCTATAGTAGCAAGGCAGTTTCCTCTGGTTTCCATCACTAGTTGTTCCGAAAACAGCATCATGTCACTTTTGGTGTTTTCAGGCCTCGAAAAGCATTTTGAGAGCATGTTGTCACTTAGGCTGTTACTTTTGACCAGAAGCACTCAGAAGCAAGTTTCCAAGCCAGAAACATGTGGTTTGGTGAATTCTATAGTAGCAAGGCAGTTTCCTCTGGTTTCCATCACTAGTTGTTCCGAAAACAGCATCATGTCACTTTTGGTGTTTTCAGGCCTCGAAAAGCATTTTGAGAGCATGTTGTCACTTAGGCTGTTACTTTTGACCAGAAGCACTCAGAAGCAAGTTTCCAAGCCAGAAACATGTGGTTTGGTGAATTCTATAGTAGCAAGGCAGTTTCCTCTGGTTTCCATCACTAGTTGTTCAGAAAACAGCATCATGTCACTTTTGGTGTTTTCAGGCCTCGAAGAGCATTTTGAGAGCATGTTGTCACTTAGGCTGTTACTTTTGACCAGAAGCACTCAGAAGCAAGTTTCCAAGCCAGAAACATGTGGTTTGGCGAATTCTATAGTAGCAAGGCAGTTTCCTCTGGTTTCCATCACTAGTTGTTCAGAAAACAGCATCATGTCACTTTTGGTGTTTTCAGGCCTCGAAAAGCATTTTGAGAGCATGTTGTCACTTAGGCTGTTACTTTTGACCAGAAGCACTCAGAAACAAGTTTCCAAGCCAGAAACATGTGGTTTGGTGAATTCCATAGTAGCAAGGCAGTTTCCTCTGGTTTTCATCACTAGTTGGTCTGAAAACAGCATCATGTCACTTTTGGTGTTTTCAGGCCTCGAAAAGCATTTTGAGAGCATGTTGTCACTTAGGCTGTTACTTTTGACCAGAAGCACTCAGAAGCAAGTTTCCAAGCCAGAAACATGTGGTTTGGTGAATTCCATAGTAGCAAGGCAGTTTACTCTGGTTTTCATCACTAGTTGTTCCGAAAACAGCATCATGTCACTTTTGGTGTTTTCAGGCCTCGAAAAGCATTTTGAGAGCATGTTGTCACTTAGGCTGTTACTTTTGACCAGAAGCACTCAGAAGCAAGTTTCCAAGCCAGAAACATGTGGTTTGGTGAATTCCATAGTAGCAAGGCAGTTTCCTCTGGTTTCCATCACTAGTTGGTCAGAAAACAGCATCATGTCACTTTTGGTGTTTTCAGGCCTCGAAAAGCATTTTGAGAGCATGTTGTCACTTAGGCTGTTACTTTTGACCAAAAGCACTCAGAAGCAAGTTTCCAAGCCAGAAACATGTGGTTTGGTGAATTCTATAGTAGCAAGGCAGTTTCCTCTGGTTTCCATCACTAGTTGTTCCGAAAACAGCATCATGTCACTTTTGGTGTTTTCAGGCCTCGAAAAGCATTTTGAGAGCATGTTGTCACTTAGGCTGTTACTTTTGACCAGAAGCACTCAGAAGCAAGTTTCCAAGCCAGAAACATGTGGTTTGGTGAATTCTATAGTAGCAAGGCAGTTTCCTCTGGTTTCCATCACTAGTTGTTCAGAAAACAGCATCATGTCACTTTGGTGTTTTCAGGCCTCGAAAGCATTTTGAGAGCATGTTGTCACTTAGGCTGTTACTTTTGACCAGAAGCACTCAGAAGCAAGTTTCCAAGCCAGAAACATGTGGTTTGGTGAATTCTATAGTAGCAAGGCAGTTTCCTCTGGTTTCCATCACTAGTTGTTCAGAAAACAGCATCATGTCACTTTTAGTGTTTTCAGGCCTCGAAAAGCATTTTGAGAGCATGTTGTCACTTAGGCTGTTACTTTTGACCTGAAGCACTCAGAAGCAAGTTTCCAAGCCAGAAACATGTGGTTTGGTGAATTCCATAGTAGCAAGGCAGTTTCCTCTGGTTTCCATCACTAGTTGTTCAGAAAACAGCATCATGTCACTTTTGGTGTTTTCAGGCCTCGAAAAGCATTTTGAGAGCATGTTGTCACTTAGGCTGTTACTTTTGACCAGAAGCACTCAGAAGCAAGTTTCCAAGCCAGAAACATGTGGTTTGGTGAATTCTATAGTAGCAAGGCAGTTTACTCTGGTTTCCATCACTAGTTGTTCAGAAAACAGCATCATGTCACTTTTAGTGTTTTCAGGCCTCGAAAAGCATTTTGAGAGCATGTTGTCACTTAGGCTGTTACTTTTGACCAGAAGCACTCAGAAGCAAGTTTCCAAGCCAGAAACATGTGGTTTGGTGAATTCTATAGTAGCAAGGCAGTTTCCTCTGGTTTCCATCACTAGTTGTTCAGAAAACAGCATCATGTCACTTTTGGTGTTTTCAGGCCTCGAAAAGCATTTTGAGAGCATGTTGTCACTTAGGCTGTTACTTTTGACCAGAAGCACTCAGAAACAAGTTTCCAAGCCAGAAACATGTGGTTTGGTGAATTCCATAGTAGCAAGGCAGTTTCCTCTGGTTTCCATCACTAGTTGTTCAGAAAACAGCATCATGTCACTTTTGGTGTTTTCAGGCCTCGAAAAGCATTTTGAGAGCATGTTGTCACTTAGGCTGTTACTTTTGACCAGAAGCACTCAGAAGCAAGTTTCCAAGCCAGAAACATGTGGTTTGGTGAATTCTATAGTAGCAAGGCAGTTTCCTCTGGTTTCCATCACTAGTTGTTCAGAAAACAGCATCATGTCACTTTTGGTGTTTTCAGGCCTCGAAAAGCATTTTGAGAGCATGTTGTCACTTAGGCTGTTACTTTTGACCAGAAGCACTCAGAAGCAAGTTTCCAAGCCAGAAACATGTGGTTTGGTGAATTCCATAGTAGCAAGGCAGTTTCCTCTGGTTTCCATCACTAGTTCTTCAGAAAACAGCATCATGTCACTTTTGGTGTTTTCAGGCCTCGAAAAGCATTTTGAGAGCATGTTGTCACTTAGGCTGTTACTTTTGACCAGAAGCACTCAGAAGCAAGTTTCCAAGCCAGAAACATGTGGTTTGGTGAATTCTATAGTAGCAAGGCAGTTTCCTCTGGTTTCCATCACTAGTTGTTCAGAAAACAGCATCATGTCACTTTTGGTGTTTTCAGGCCTCGAAAAGCATTTTGAGAGCATTTTGTCACTTAGGCTGTTACTTTTGACCAGAAGCACTCAGAAGCAAGTTTCCAAGCCAGAAACATGTGGTTTGGTGAATTCCATAGTAGCAAGGTAGTTTCCTCTGGTTTTCATCACTAGTTGGTCCGAAAACAGCATCATGTCACTTTTGGTGTTTTCAGGCCTCGAAAAGCATTTTGAGAGCATGTTGTCACTTAGGCTGTTACTTTTGACCAGAAGCACTCAGAAACAAGTTTCCAAGCCAGAAACATGTGGTTTGGTGAATTCCATAGTAGCAAGGCAGTTTCCTCTGGTTTTCATCACTAGTTGTTCAGAAAACAGCATCATGTCACTTTTGGTGTTTTCAGGCCTCGAAAAGCATTTTGAGAGCATGTTGTCACTTAGGCTGTTACTTTTGACCAGAAGCACTCAGAAACAAGTTTCCAAGCCAGAAACATGTGGTTTGGTGAATTCCATAGTAGCAAGGCAGTTTCCTCTGGTTTCCATCACTAGTTGTTCCGAAAACAGCATCATGTCACTTTTGGTGTTTTCAGGCCTCGAAAAGCATTTTGAGAGCATGTTGTCACTTAGGCTGTTACTTTTGACCAGAAGCACTCAGAAGCAAGTTTCCAAGCCAGAAACATGTGGTTTGGTGAATTCTATAGTAGCAAGGCAGTTTCCTCTGGTTTCCATCACTAGTTGTTCAGAAAACAGCATCATGTCACTTTTGGTGTTTTCAGGCCTCGAAAAGCATTTTGAGAGCATGTTGTCACTTAGGCTGTTACTTTTGACCAGAAGCACTCAGAAGCAAGTTTCCAAGCCAGAAACATGTGGTTTGGTGAATTCTATAGTAGCAAGGCAGTTTCCTCTGCTTTCCATCACTAGTTGTTCAGAAAACAGCATCATGTCACTTTTGGTGTTTTCAGGCCTCGAAAAGCATTTTGAGAGCATGTTGTCACTAAGGCTGTTACTTTTGACCAGAAGCACTCAGAAGCAAGTTTCCAAGCCAGAAACATGTGGTTTGGTGAATTCTATAGTAGCAAGGCAGTTTCCTCTGGTTTCCATCACTAGTTGTTCAGAAAACAGCATCATGTCACTTTTAGTGTTTTCAGGCCTCGAAAAGCATTTTGAGAGCATGTTGTCACTTAGGCTGTTACTTTTGACCTGAAGCACTCAGAAGCAAGTTTCCAAGCCAGAAACATGTGGTTTGGTGAATTCTATAGTAGCAAGGCAGTTTACTCTGGTTTCCATCACTAGTTGTTCAGAAAACAGCATCATGTCACTTTTAGTGTTTTCAGGCCTCGAAAAGCATTTTGAGAGCATGTTGTCACTTAGGCTGTTACTTTTGACCAGAAGCACTCAGAAGCAAGTTTCCAAGCCAGAAACATGTGGTTTGGTTAATTCCATAGTAACAAGGCAGTTTCCTCTGGTTTCCATCACTAGTTGTTCAGAAAACAGCATCATGTCACTTTTAGTGTTTTCAGGCCTCGAAAAGCATTTTGACAGCATGTTGTCACTTAGGCTGTTACTTTTGACCAGAAGCACTCAGAAGCAAGTTTCCAAGCCAGAAACATGTGGTTTGGTGAATTCCATAGTAGCAAGGCAGTTTCCTCTGGTTTCCATCACTAGTTGTTCAGAAAACAGCATCATGTCACTTTTGGTGTTTTCAGGCCTCGAAAAGCATTTTGAGAGCATGTTGTCACTTAGGCTGTTACTTTTGACCAGAAGCACTCAGAAGCAAGTTTCCAAGCCAGAAACATGTGGTTTGGTGAATTCCATAGTAGCAAGGCAGTTTACTCTGGTTTCCATCACTAGTTGGTCTGAAAACAGCATCATGTCACTTTTGGTGTTTTCAGGCCTCGAAAAGCATTTTGAGAGCATTTTGTCACTTAGGCTGTTACTTTTGACCAGAAGCACTCAGAAGCAAGTTTCCAAGCCAGAAACATGTGGTTTGGTGAATTCCATAGTAGCAAGGTAGTTTCCTCTGGTTTTCATCACTAGTTGGTCCGAAAACAGCATCATGTCACTTTTGGTGTTTTCAGGCCTCGAAAAGCATTTTGAGAGCATATTGTTACTTAGGCTGTTACTTTTGACCAGAAGCACTCAGAAGCAAGTTTCCAAGCCAGAAACATGTGGTTTGGTGAATTCTATAGTAGCAAGGCAGTTTCCTCTGGTTTCCATCACTAGTTGTTCAGAAAACAGCATCATGTCACTTTTGGTGTTTTCAGGCCTCGAAAAGCATTTTGAGAGCATGTTGTCACTTAGGCTGTTACTTTTGACCAGAAGCACTCAGAAGCAAGTTTCCAAGCCAGAAACATGTGGTTTGGTGAATTCCATAGTAGCAAGGCAGTTTCCTCTGGTTTTCATCACTAGTTTGTCCGAAAACAGCATCATGTCACTTTTGGTGTTTTCAGGCCTCGAAAAGCATTTTGAGAGCATATTGTCACTTAGGCTGTTACTTTTGACCAGAAGCACTCAGAAGCAAGTTTCCAAGCCAGAAACATGTGGTTTGGTGAATTCCATAGTAGCAAGGCAGTTTCCTCTGGTTTCCATCACTAGTTGTTCAGAAAACAGCATCATGTCACTTTTGGTGTTTTCAGGCCTCGAAAAGCATTTTGAGAGCATGTTGTCACTTAGGCTGTTACTTTTGACCAGAAGCACTCAGAAGCAAGTTTCCAAGCCAGAAACATGTGGTTTGGTGAATTCCATAGTAGCAAGGCAGTTTACTCTGGTTTCCATCACTAGTTGTTCAGAAAACAGCATCATGTCACTTTTAGTGTTTTCAGGCCTCGAAAAGCATTTTGAGAGCATGTTGTCACTTAGGCTGTTACTTTTGACCAGAAGCACTCAGAAACAAATTTCCAAGCCAGAAACATGTGGTTTGGTGAATTCCATAGTAGCAAGGCAGTTTCCTCTGGTTTCCATCACTAGTTGTTCAGATAACAGCATCATGTCACTTTTGGTGTTTTCAGGCCTCGAAAAGCATTTTGAGAGCATGTTGTCACTTAGGCTGTTACTTTTGACCAGAAGCACTCAGAAGCAAGTTTCCAAGCCAGAAACATGTGGTTTGGTGAATTCTATAGTAGCAAGGCAGTTTCCTCTGGTTTCCATCACTAGTTGTTCAGAAAACAGCATCATGTCACTTTTGGTGTTTTCAGGCCTCGAAAAGCATTTTGAGAGCATTTTGTCACTTAGGCTGTTACTTTTGACCAGAAGCACTCAGAAGCAAGTTTCCAAGCCAGAAACATGTGGTTTGGTGAATTCCATAGTAGCAAGGTAGTTTCCTCTGGTTTTCATCACTAGTTGGTCCGAAAACAGCATCATGTCACTTTTGGTGTTTTCAGGCCTCGAAAAGCATTTTGAGAGCATGTTGTCACTTAGGCTGTTACTTTTGACCAGAAGCACTCAGAAACAAGTTTCCAAGCCAGAAACATGTGGTTTGGTGAATTCCATAGTAGCAAGGCAGTTTCCTCTGGTTTTCATCACTAGTTGTTCAGAAAACAGCATCATGTCACTTTTGGTGTTTTCAGGCCTCGAAAAGCATTTTGAGAGCATGTTGTCACTTAGGCTGTTACTTTTGACCAGAAGCACTCAGAAGCAAGTTTCCAAGCCAGAAACATGTGGTTTGGTGAATTCCATAGTAGCAAGGCAGTTTCCTCTGGTTTCCATCACTAGTTGTTCAGATAACAGCATCATGTCACTTTTGGTGTTTTCAGGCCTCGAAAAGCATTTTGAGAGCATGTTGTCACTTAGGCTGTTACTTTTGACCAGAAGCACTCAGAAGCAAGTTTCCAAGCCAGAAACATGTGGTTTGGTGAATTCTATAGTAGCAAGGCAGTTTCCTCTGGTTTCCATCACTAGTTGTTCAGAAAACAGCATCATGTCACTTTTGGTGTTTTCAGGCCTCGAAAAGCATTTTGAGAGCATTTTGTCACTTAGGCTGTTACTTTTGACCAGAAGCACTCAGAAGCAAGTTTCCAAGCCAGAAACATGTGGTTTGGTGAATTCCATAGTAGCAAGGTAGTTTCCTCTGGTTTTCATCACTAGTTGGTCCGAAAACAGCATCATGTCACTTTTGGTGTTTTCAGGCCTCGAAAAGCATTTTGAGAGCATGTTGTCACTTAGGCTGTTACTTTTGACCAGAAGCACTCAGAAACAAGTTTCCAAGCCAGAAACATGTGGTTTGGTGAATTCCATAGTAGCAAGGCAGTTTCCTCTGGTTTTCATCACTAGTTGTTCAGAAAACAGCATCATGTCACTTTTGGTGTTTTCAGGCCTCGAAAAGCATTTTGAGAGCATGTTGTCACTTAGGCTGTTACTTTTGACCAGAAGCACTCAGAAGCAAGTTTCCAAGCCAGAAACATGTGGTTTGGTGAATTCCATAGTAGCAAGGCAGTTTCCTCTGGTTTCCATCACTAGTTGTTCAGAAAACAGCATCATGTCACTTTTAGTGTTTTCAGGCCTCGAAAAGCATTTTGAGAGCATGTTGTCACTTAGGCTGTTACTTTTGACCAGAAGCACTCAGAAGCAAGTTTCCAAGCCAGAAACATGTGGTTTGGTGAATTCCATAGTAGCAAGGCAGTTTACTCTGGTTTTCATCACTAGTTGTTCCGAAAACAGCATCATGTCACTTTTGGTGTTTTCAGGCCTCGAAAAGCATTTTGAGAGCATGTTGTCACTTAGGCTGTTACTTTTGACCAGAAGCACTCAGAAGCAAGTTTCCAAGCCAGAAACATGTGGTTTGGTGAATTCTATAGTAGCAAGGCAGTTTCCTCTGGTTTCCATCACTAGTTGTGCAGAAAACAGCATCATGTCACTTTTAGTGTTTTCAGGCCTCGAAAAGCATTTTGAGAGCATGTTGTCACTTAGGCTGTTACTTTTGACCAGAAGCACTCAGAAGCAAGTTTCCAAGCCAGAAACATGTGGTTTGGTGAATTCCATAGTAGCAAGGCAGTTTCCTCTGGTTTCCATCACTAGTTGTTCAGAAAACAGCATCATGTCCCTTTTAGTGTTTTCAGGCCTCGAAAAGCATTTTGAGAGCATGTTGTCACTTAGGCTGTTACTTTTGACCAGAAGCACTCAGAAGCAAGTTTCCAAGCCAGAAACATGTGGTTTGGTGAATTCCATAGTAGCAAGGCAGTTTCCTCTGGTTTCCATCACTAGTTGTTCAGAAAACAGCATCATGTCACTTTTAGTGTTTTCAGGCCTCGAAAAGCATTTTGAGAGCATGTTGTCACTTAGGCTGTTACTTTTGACTAGAAGCACTCAGACGCAAGTTTCCAAGCCAGAAACATGTGGTTTGGTGAATTCCATAGTAGCAAGGCAGTTTCCTCTGGTTTCCATCACTAGTTGTTCAGAAAACAGCATCATGTCACTTTTGGTGTTTTCAGGCCTCGAAAAGCATTTTGAGAGCATGTTGTCACTTAGGCTGTTACTTTTGACCAGAAGCACTCAGAAGCAAGTTTCCAAGCCAGAAACATGTGGTTTGGTGAATTCTATAGTAGCAAGGCAGTTTCCTCTGGTTTCCATCACTAGTTGTTCAGAAAACAGCATCATGTCACTTTTGGTGTTTTCAGGCCTCGAAAAGCATTTTGAGAGCATGTTGTCACTTAGGCTGTTACTTTTGACCAGAAGCACTCAGAAGCAAGTTTCCAAGCCAGAAACATGTGGTTTGGTGAATTCCATAGTAGCAAGGCAGTTTCCTCTGGTTTTCATCACTAGTTGGTCCGAAAACAGCATCATGTCACTTTTGGTGTTTTCAGGCCTCGAAAAGCATTTTGAGAGCATATTGTCACTTAGGCTGTTACTTTTGACCAGAAGCACTCAGAAGCAAGTTTCCAAGCCAGAAACATGTGGTTTGGTGAATTCTATAGTAGCAAGGCAGTTTCCTCTGGTTTCCATCACTAGTTGTTCAGAAAACAGCATCATGTCACTTTTGGTGTTTTCAGGCCTCGAAAAGCATTTTGAGAGCATGTTGTCACTTAGGCTGTTACTTTTGACCAGAAGCACTCAGAAGCAAGTTTCCAAGCCAGAAACATGTGGTTTGGTGAATTCCATAGTAGCAAGGCAGTTTACTCTGGTTTCCATGACTAGTTGTTCAGAAAACAGCATCATGTCACTTTTAGTGTTTTCAGGCCTCGAAAAGCATTTTGAGAGCATGTTGTCACTTAGGCTGTTACTTTTGACCAGAAGCACTCAGAAACAAGTTTCCAAGCCAGAAACATGTGGTTTGGTGAATTCCATAGTAGCAAGGCAGTTTCCTCTGGTTTCCATCACTAGTTGTTCAGAAAACAGCATCATGTCACTTTTAGTGTTTTCAGGCCTCGAAAAGCATTTTGAGAGCATGTTGTCACTTAGGCTGTTACTTTTGACCAGAAGCACTCAGAAACAAGTTTCCAAGCCAGAAACATGTGGTTTGGTGAATTCCATAGTAGCAAGGCAGTTTCCTCTGGTTTTCATCACTAGTTGGTCTGAAAACAGCATCATGTCACTTTTGGTGTTTTCAGGCCTCGAAAAGCATTTTGAGAGCATGTTGTCACTTAGGCTGTTACTTTTGACCAGAAGCACTCAGAAGCAAGTTTCCAAGCCAGAAACATGTGGTTTGGTGAATTCTATAGTAGCAAGGCAGTTTCCTCTGGTTTCCATCACTAGTTGTTCAGAAAACAGCATCATGTCACTTTTGGTGTTTTCAGGCCTCGAAGAGCATTTTGAGAGCATGTTGTCACTTAGGCTGTTACTTTTGACCAGAAGCACTCAGAAGCAAGTTTCCAAGCCAGAAACATGTGGTTTGGTGAATTCTATAGTAGCAAGGCAGTTTCCTCTGGTTTCCATCACTAGTTGTTCAGAAAACAGCATCATGTCACTTTTGGTGTTTTCAGGCCTCGAAAAGCATTTTGAGAGCATGTTGTCACTTAGGCTGTTACTTTTGACCAGAAGCACTCAGAAACAAGTTTCCAAGCCAGAAACATGTGGTTTGGTGAATTCCATAGTAGCAAGGCAGTTTCCTCTGGTTTTCATCACTAGTTGGTCTGAAAACAGCATCATGTCACTTTTGGTGTTTTCAGGCCTCGAAAAGCATTTTGAGAGCATGTTGTCACTTAGGCTGTTACTTTTGACCAGAAGCACTCAGAAGCAAGTTTCCAAGCCAGAAACATGTGGTTTGGTGAATTCCATAGTAGCAAGGCAGTTTACTCTGGTTTTCATCACTAGTTGTTCCGAAAACAGCATCATGTCACTTTTGGTGTTTTCAGGCCTCGAAAAGCATTTTGAGAGCATGTTGTCACTTAGGCTGTTACTTTTGACCAGAAGCACTCAGAAGCAAGTTTCCAAGCCAGAAACATGTGGTTTGGTGAATTCCATAGTAGCAAGGCAGTTTCCTCTGGTTTCCATCACTAGTTGGTCAGAAAACAGCATCATGTCACTTTTGGTGTTTTCAGGCCTCGAAAAGCATTTTGAGAGCATGTTGTCACTTAGGCTGTTACTTTTGACCAAAAGCACTCAGAAGCAAGTTTCCAAGCCAGAAACATGTGGTTTGGTGAATTCTATAGTAGCAAGGCAGTTTCCTCTGGTTTCCATCACTAGTTGTTCCGAAAACAGCATCATGTCACTTTTGGTGTTTTCAGGCCTCGAAAAGCATTTTGAGAGCATGTTGTCACTTAGGCTGTTACTTTTGACCAGAAGCACTCAGAAGCAAGTTTCCAAGCCAGAAACATGTGGTTTGGTGAATTCCATAGTAGCAAGGCAGTTTACTCTGGTTTCCATCACTAGTTGTTCAGAAAACAGCATCATGTCACTTTTAGTGTTTTCAGGCCTCGAAAAGCATTTTGAGAGCATGTTGTCACTTAGGCTGTTACTTTTGACCAGAAGCACTCAGAAACAAGTTTCCAAGCCAGAAACATGTGGTTTGGTGAATTCCATAGTAGCAAGGCAGTTTCCTCTGGTTTCCATCACTAGTTGTTCAGAAAACAGCATCATGTCACTTTTGGTGTTTTCAGGCCTCGAAAAGCATTTTGAGAGCATGTTGTCACTTAGGCTGTTACTTTTGACCAGAAGCACTCAGAAACAAGTTTCCAAGCCAGAAACATGTGGTTTGGTGAATTCTATAGTAGCAAGGCAGTTTCCTCTGGTTTCCATCACTAGTTGGTCAGAAAACAGCATCATGTCACTTTTGGTGTTTTCAGGCCTCGAAAAGCATTTTGAGAGCATGTTGTCACTTAGGCTGTTACTTTTGACCAGAAGCACTCAGAAGCAAGTTTCCAAGCCAGAAACATGTGGTTTGGTGAATTCTATAGTAGCAAGGCAGTTTCCTCTGGTTTCCATCACTAGTTGTTCAGAAAACAGCATCATGTCACTTTTGGTGTTTTCAGGCCTCGAAAAGCATTTTGAGAGCATGTTGTCACTTAGGCTGTTACTTTTGACCAGAAGCACTCAGAAGCAAGTTTCCAAGCCAGAAACATGTGGTTTGGTGAATTCCATAGTAGCAAGGCAGTTTCCTCTGGTTTCCATCACTAGTTGTTCAGAAAACAGCATCATGTCACTTTTGGTGTTTTCAGGCCTCGAAAAGCATTTTGAGAGCATGTTGTCACTTAGGCTGTTACTTTTGACCAGAAGCACTCAGAAGCAAGTTTCCAAGCCAGAAACATGTGGTTTGGTGAATTCCATAGTAGCAAGGCAGTTTCCTCTGGTTTTCATCACTAGTTGTTCAGAAAACAGCATCATGTCACTTTTGGTGTTTTCAGGCCTCGAAAAGCATTTTGAGAGCATGTTGTCACTTAGGCTGTTACTTTTGACCAGAAGCACTCAGAAGCAAGTTTCCAAGCCAGAAACATGTGGTTTGGTGAATTCCATAGTAGCAAGGCAGTTTCCTCTGGTTTTCATCAATAGTTGGTCCGAAAACAGCATCATGTCACTTTTGGTGTTTTCAGGCCTCGAAAAGCATTTTGAGAGCATGTTGTCACTTAGGCTGTTACTTTTGACCAGAAGCACTCAGAAGCAAGTTTCCAAGCCAGAAACATGTGGTTTGGTGAATTCTATAGTAGCAAGGCAGTTTCCTCTGGTTTCCATCACTAGTTGTTCAGAAAACAGCATCATGTCACTTTTAGTGTTTTCAGGCCTCGAAAAGCATTTTGAGAGCATGTTGTCACTTAGGCTGTTACTTTTGACCAGAAGCACTCAGAAACAAGTTTCCAAGCCAGAAACATGTGGTTTGGTGAATTCCATAGTAGCAAGGCAGTTTACTCTGGTTTTCA
Source organism: Epinephelus lanceolatus (assembly GCF_041903045.1). Lineage (NCBI taxonomy): Eukaryota > Metazoa > Chordata > Actinopteri > Perciformes > Serranidae > Epinephelus > Epinephelus lanceolatus. The sequence goes on from NC_135747.1 coordinate 2,659,424, forward strand.
TCACTAGTTGTTCCGAAAACAGCATCATGTCACTTTTGGTGTTTTCAGGCCTCGAAAAGCATTTTGAGAGCATGTTGTCACTTAGGCTGTTACTTTTGACCAGAAGCACTCAGAAGCAAGTTTCCAAGCCAGAAACATGTGGTTTGGTGAATTCTATAGTAGCAAGGCAGTTTCCTCTGGTTTCCATCACTAGTTGTTCAGAAAACAGCATCATGTCACTTTTAGTGTTTTCAGGCCTCGAAAAGCACTTTGAGAGCATGTTGTCACTTAGGCTGTTACTTTTGACCAGAAGCACTCAGAAGCAAGTTTCCAAGCCAGAAACATGTGGTTTGGTGAATTCTATAGTAGCAAGGCAGTTTCCTCTGGTTTCCATCACTAGTTGTTCAGAAAACAGCATCATGTCACTTTTGGTGTTTTCAGGCCTCGAAAAGCATTTTGAGAGCATGTTGTCACTTAGGCTGTTACTTTTGACCAGAAGCACTCAGAAGCAAGTTTCCAAGCCAGAAACATGTGGTTTGGTGAATTCCATAGTAGCAAGGCAGTTTCCTCTGGTTTCCATCACTAGTTGTTCAGAAAACAGCATCATGTCACTTTTGGTGTTTTCAGGCCTCGAAAAGCATTTTGAGAGCATGTTGTCACTTAGGCTGTTACTTTTGACCAGAAGCACTCAGAAGCAAGTTTCCAAGCCAGAAACATGTGGTTTGGTGAATTCCATAGTAGCAAGGCAGTTTCCTCTGGTTTTCATCACTAGTTGTTCAGAAAACAGCATCATGTCACTTTTGGTGTTTTCAGGCCTCGAAAAGCATTTTGAGAGCATGTTGTCACTTAGGCTGTTACTTTTGACCAGAAGCACTCAGAAGCAAGTTTCCAAGCCAGAAACATGTGGTTTGGTGAATTCCATAGTAGCAAGGCAGTTTCCTCTGGTTTTCATCAATAGTTGGTCCGAAAACAGCATCATGTCACTTTTGGTGTTTTCAGGCCTCGAAAAGCATTTTGAGAGCATGTTGTCACTTAGGCTGTTACTTTTGACCAGAAGCACTCAGAAGCAAGTTTCCAAGCCAGAAACATGTGGTTTGGTGAATTCCATAGTAGCAAGGCAGTTTCCTCTGGTTTCCATCACTAGTTGTTCAGAAAACAGCATCATGTCCCTTTTAGTGTTTTCAGGCCTCGAAAAGCATTTTGAGAGCATGTTGTCACTTAGGCTGTTACTTTTGACCAGAAGCACTCAGAAGCAAGTTTCCAAGCCAGAAACATGTGGTTTGGTGAATTCCATAGTAGCAAGGCAGTTTCCTCTGGTTTCCATCACTAGTTGTTCAGAAAACAGCATCATGTCACTTTTAGTGTTTTCAGGCCTCGAAAAGCATTTTGAGAGCATATTGTCACTTAGGCTGTTACTTTTGACCAGAAGCACTCAGAAGCAAGTTTCCAAGCCAGAAACATGTGGTTTGGTGAATTCTATAGTAGCAAGGCAGTTTCCTCTGGTTTCCATCACTAGTTGTTCAGAAAACAGCATCATGTCACTTTTGGTGTTTTCAGGCCTCGAAAAGCATTTTGAGAGCATGTTGTCACTTAGGCTGTTACTTTTGACCAGAAGCACTCAGAAGCAAGTTTCCAAGCCAGAAACATGTGGTTTGGTGAATTCCATAGTAGCAAGGCAGTTTACTCTGGTTTCCATGACTAGTTGTTCAGAAAACAGCATCATGTCACTTTTAGTGTTTTCAGGCCTCGAAAAGCATTTTGAGAGCATGTTGTCACTTAGGCTGTTACTTTTGACCAGAAGCACTCAGAAACAAGTTTCCAAGCCAGAAACATGTGGTTTGGTGAATTCCATAGTAGCAAGGCAGTTTACTCTGGTTTCCATCACTAGTTGTTCAGAAAACAGCATCATGTCACTTTTAGTGTTTTCAGGCCTCGAAAAGCATTTTGAGAGCATGTTGTCACTTAGGCTGTTACTTTTGACCAGAAGCACTCAGAAGCAAGTTTCCAAGCCAGAAACATGTGGTTTGGTGAATTCCATAGTAGCAAGGCAGTTTCCTCTGGTTTTCATCACTAGTTGGTCTGAAAACAGCATCATGTCACTTTTGGTGTTTTCAGGCCTCGAAAAGCATTTTGAGAGCATGTTGTCACTTAGGCTGTTACTTTTGACCAGAAGCACTCAGAAGCAAGTTTCCAAGCCAGAAACATGTGGTTTGGTGAATTCTATAGTAGCAAGGCAGTTTCCTCTGGTTTCCATCACTAGTTGTTCCGAAAACAGCATCATGTCACTTTTGGTGTTTTCAGGCCTCGAAAAGCATTTTGAGAGCATGTTGTCACTTAGGCTGTTACTTTTGACCAGAAGCACTCAGAAGCAAGTTTCCAAGCCAGAAACATGTGGTTTGGTGAATTCTATAGTAGCAAGGCAGTTTCCTCTGGTTTCCATCACTAGTTGTTCCGAAAACAGCATCATGTCACTTTTGGTGTTTTCAGGCCTCGAAAAGCATTTTGAGAGCATGTTGTCACTTAGGCTGTTACTTTTGACCAGAAGCACTCAGAAGCAAGTTTCCAAGCCAGAAACATGTGGTTTGGTGAATTCTATAGTAGCAAGGCAGTTTCCTCTGGTTTCCATCACTAGTTGTTCAGAAAACAGCATCATGTCACTTTTGGTGTTTTCAGGCCTCGAAGAGCATTTTGAGAGCATGTTGTCACTTAGGCTGTTACTTTTGACCAGAAGCACTCAGAAGCAAGTTTCCAAGCCAGAAACATGTGGTTTGGCGAATTCTATAGTAGCAAGGCAGTTTCCTCTGGTTTCCATCACTAGTTGTTCAGAAAACAGCATCATGTCACTTTTGGTGTTTTCAGGCCTCGAAAAGCATTTTGAGAGCATGTTGTCACTTAGGCTGTTACTTTTGACCAGAAGCACTCAGAAACAAGTTTCCAAGCCAGAAACATGTGGTTTGGTGAATTCCATAGTAGCAAGGCAGTTTCCTCTGGTTTTCATCACTAGTTGGTCTGAAAACAGCATCATGTCACTTTTGGTGTTTTCAGGCCTCGAAAAGCATTTTGAGAGCATGTTGTCACTTAGGCTGTTACTTTTGACCAGAAGCACTCAGAAGCAAGTTTCCAAGCCAGAAACATGTGGTTTGGTGAATTCCATAGTAGCAAGGCAGTTTACTCTGGTTTCCATCACTAGTTGTTCCGAAAACAGCATCATGTCACTTTTGGTGTTTTCAGGCCTCGAAAAGCATTTTGAGAGCATGTTGTCACTTAGGCTGTTACTTTTGACCAGAAGCACTCAGAAGCAAGTTTCCAAGCCAGAAACATGTGGTTTGGTGAATTCCATAGTAGCAAGGCAGTTTCCTCTGGTTTTCATCACTAGTTGGTCTGAAAACAGCATCATGTCACTTTTGGTGTTTTCAGGCCTCGAAAAGCATTTTGAGAGCATGTTGTCACTTAGGCTGTTACTTTTGACCAGAAGCACTCAGAAGCAAGTTTCCAAGCCAGAAACATGTGGTTTGGTGAATTCTATAGTAGCAAGGCAGTTTCCTCTGGTTTCCATCACTAGTTGTTCCGAAAACAGCATCATGTCACTTTTGGTGTTTTCAGGCCTCGAAAAGCATTTTGAGAGCATGTGTCACTTAGGCTGTTACTTTTGACCAGAAGCACTCAGAAGCAAGTTTCCAAGCCAGAAACATGTGGTTTGGTGAATTCTATAGTAGCAAGGCAGTTTCCTCTGGTTTCCATCACTAGTTGTTCAGAAAACAGCATCATGTCACTTTTGGTGTTTTCAGGCCTCGAAGAGCATTTTGAGAGCATGTTGTCACTTAGGCTGTTACTTTTGACCAGAAGCACTCAGAAGCAAGTTTCCAAGCCAGAAACATGTGGTTTGGCGAATTCTATAGTAGCAAGGCAGTTTCCTCTGGTTTCCATCACTAGTTGTTCAGAAAACAGCATCATGTCACTTTTGGTGTTTTCAGGCCTCGAAAAGCATTTTGAGAGCATGTTGTCACTTAGGCTGTTACTTTTGACCAGAAGCACTCAGAAACAAGTTTCCAAGCCAGAAACATGTGGTTTGGTGAATTCATAGTAGCAAGGCAGTTTCCTCTGGTTTTCATCACTAGTTGGTCTGAAAACAGCATCATGTCACTTTTGGTGTTTTCAGGCCTCGAAAAGCATTTGAGAGCATGTTGTCACTTAGGCTGTTACTTTTGACCAGAAGCACTCAGAAGCAAGTTTCCAAGCCAGAAACATGTGGTTTGGTGAATTCCATAGTAGCAAGGCAGTTTACTCTGGTTTTCATCACTAGTTGTTCAGAAAACAGCATCATGTCACTTTTGGTGTTTTCAGGCCTCGAAAAGCATTTTGAGAGCATGTTGTCACTTAGGCTGTTACTTTTGACCAGAAGCACTCAGAAGCAAGTTTCCAAGCCAGAAACATGTGGTTTGGTGAATTCCATAGTAGCAAGGCAGTTTACTCTGGTTTTCATCACTAGTTGTTCCGAAAACAGCATCATGTCACTTTTGGTGTTTTCAGGCCTCGAAAAGCATTTTGAGAGCATGTTGTCACTTAGGCTGTTACTTTTGACCAGAAGCACTCAGAAGCAAGTTTCCAAGCCAGAAACATGTGGTTTGGTGAATTCTATAGTAGCAAGGCAGTTTCCTCTGGTTTCCATCACTAGTTGTTCAGAAAACAGCATCATGTCACTTTTAGTGTTTTCAGGCCTCGAAAAGCATTTTGAGAGCATGTTGTCACTTAGGCTGTTACTTTTGACCAGAAGCACTCAGAAGCAAGTTTCCAAGCCAGAAACATGTGGTTTGGTGAATTCCATAGTAGCAAGGCAGTTTCCTCTGGTTTCCATCACTAGTTGTTCAGAAAACAGCATCATGTCCCTTTTAGTGTTTTCAGGCCTCGAAAAGCATTTTGAGAGCATGTTGTCACTTAGGCTGTTACTTTTGACCAGAAGCACTCAGAAGCAAGTTTCCAAGCCAGAAACATGTGGTTTGGTGAATTCCATAGTAGCAAGGCAGTTTCCTCTGGTTTCCATCACTAGTTGTTCAGAAAACAGCATCATGTCACTTTTAGTGTTTTCAGGCCTCGAAAAGCATTTTGAGAGCATGTTGTCACTTAGGCTGTTACTTTTGACTAGAAGCACTCAGACGCAAGTTTCCAAGCCAGAAACATGTGGTTTGGTGAATTCCATAGTAGCAAGGCAGTTTCCTCTGGTTTCCATCACTAGTTGTTCAGAAAACAGCATCATGTCACTTTTGGTGTTTTCAGGCCTCGAAAAGCATTTTGAGAGCATGTTGTCACTTAGGCTGTTACTTTTGACCAGAAGCACTCAGAAGCAAGTTTCCAAGCCAGAAACATGTGGTTTGGTGAATTCTATAGTAGCAAGGCAGTTTCCTCTGGTTTCCATCACTAGTTGTTCAGAAAACAGCATCATGTCACTTTTGGTGTTTTCAGGCCTCGAAAAGCATTTTGAGAGCATGTTGTCACTTAGGCTGTTACTTTTGACCAGAAGCACTCAGAAGCAAGTTTCCAAGCCAGAAACATGTGGTTTGGTGAATTCCATAGTAGCAAGGCAGTTTCCTCTGGTTTTCATCACTAGTTGGTCCGAAAACAGCATCATGTCACTTTTGGTGTTTTCAGGCCTCGAAAAGCATTTTGAGAGCATATTGTCACTTAGGCTGTTACTTTTGACCAGAAGCACTCAGAAGCAAGTTTCCAAGCCAGAAACATGTGGTTTGGTGAATTCTATAGTAGCAAGGCAGTTTCCTCTGGTTTCCATCACTAGTTGTTCCGAAAACAGCATCATGTCACTTTTGGTGTTTTCAGGCCTCGAAAAGCATTTTGAGAGCATGTTGTCACTTAGGCTGTTACTTTTGACCAGAAGCACTCAGAAGCAAGTTTCCAAGCCAGAAACATGTGGTTTGGTGAATTCTATAGTAGCAAGGCAGTTTCCTCTGGTTTCCATCACTAGTTGTTCAGAAAACAGCATCATGTCACTTTTGGTGTTTTCAGGCCTCGAAAAGCATTTGAGAGCATGTTGTCACTTAGGCTGTTACTTTTGACCAGAAGCACTCAGAAGCAAGTTTCCAAGCCAGAAACATGTGGTTTGGTGAATTCTATAGTAGCAAGGCAGTTTCCTCTGGTTTCCATCACTAGTTGTTCAGAAAACAGCATCATGTCACTTTTGGTGTTTTCAGGCCTCGAAGAGCATTTTGAGAGCATGTTGTCACTTAGGCTGTTACTTTTGACCAGAAGCACTCAGAAGCAAGTTTCCAAGCCAGAAACATGTGGTTTGGCGAATTCTATAGTAGCAAGGCAGTTTCCTCTGGTTTCCATCACTAGTTGTTCAGAAAACAGCATCATGTCACTTTTGGTGTTTTCAGGCCTCGAAAAGCATTTTGAGAGCATGTTGTCACTTAGGCTGTTACTTTTGACCAGAAGCACTCAGAAACAAGTTTCCAAGCCAGAAACATGTGGTTTGGTGAATTCCATAGTAGCAAGGCAGTTTCCTCTGGTTTTCATCACTAGTTGGTCTGAAAACAGCATCATGTCACTTTTGGTGTTTTCAGGCCTCGAAAAGCATTTTGAGAGCATGTTGTCACTTAGGCTGTTACTTTTGACCAGAAGCACTCAGAAGCAAGTTTCCAAGCCAGAAACATGTGGTTTGGTGAATTCCATAGTAGCAAGGCAGTTTACTCTGGTTTTCATCACTAGTTGTTCCGAAAACAGCATCATGTCACTTTTGGTGTTTTCAGGCCTCGAAAAGCATTTTGAGAGCATGTTGTCACTTAGGCTGTTACTTTTGACCAGAAGCACTCAGAAGCAAGTTTCCAAGCCAGAAACATGTGGTTGGTGAATTCATAGTAGCAAGGCAGTTTCCTCTGGTTTCCATCACTAGTTGGTCAGAAAACAGCATCATGTCACTTTTGGTGTTTTCAGGCCTCGAAAAGCATTTTGAGAGCATGTTGTCACTTAGGCTGTTACTTTTGACCAAAAGCACTCAGAAGCAAGTTTCCAAGCCAGAAACATGTGGTTTGGTGAATTCTATAGTAGCAAGGCAGTTTCCTCTGGTTTCCATCACTAGTTGTTCCGAAAACAGCATCATGTCACTTTTGGTGTTTTCAGGCCTCGAAAAGCATTTTGAGAGCATGTTGTCACTTAGGCTGTTACTTTTGACCAGAAGCACTCAGAAGCAAGTTTCCAAGCCAGAAACATGTGGTTTGGTGAATTCTATAGTAGCAAGGCAGTTTCCTCTGGTTTCCATCACTAGTTGTTCAGAAAACAGCATCATGTCACTTTTGGTGTTTTCAGGCCTCGAAAAGCATTTTGAGAGCATGTTGTCACTTAGGCTGTTACTTTTGACCAGAAGCACTCAGAAGCAGTTTCCAAGCCAGAACATGTGGTTTGGTGAATTCTATAGTAGCAAGGCAGTTTCCTCTGGTTTCCATCACTAGTTGTTCAGAAAACAGCATCATGTCACTTTTAGTGTTTTCAGGCCTCGAAAAGCATTTTGAGAGCATGTTGTCACTTAGGCTGTTACTTTTGACCTGAAGCACTCAGAAGCAAGTTTCCAAGCCAGAAACATGTGGTTTGGTGAATTCCATAGTAGCAAGGCAGTTTCCTCTGGTTTCCATCACTAGTTGTTCAGAAAACAGCATCATGTCACTTTTGGTGTTTTCAGGCCTCGAAAAGCATTTTGAGAGCATGTTGTCACTTAGGCTGTTACTTTTGACCAGAAGCACTCAGAAGCAAGTTTCCAAGCCAGAAACATGTGGTTTGGTGAATTCTATAGTAGCAAGGCAGTTTACTCTGGTTTCCATCACTAGTTGTTCAGAAAACAGCATCATGTCACTTTTAGTGTTTTCAGGCCTCGAAAAGCATTTTGAGAGCATGTTGTCACTTAGGCTGTTACTTTTGACCAGAAGCACTCAGAAGCAAGTTTCCAAGCCAGAAACATGTGGTTTGGTGAATTCTATAGTAGCAAGGCAGTTTCCTCTGGTTTCCATCACTAGTTGTTCAGAAAACAGCATCATGTCACTTTTGGTGTTTTCAGGCCTCGAAAAGCATTTTGAGAGCATGTTGTCACTTAGGCTGTTACTTTTGACCAGAAGCACTCAGAAACAAGTTTCCAAGCCAGAAACATGTGGTTTGGTGAATTCCATAGTAGCAAGGCAGTTTCCTCTGGTTTCCATCACTAGTTGTTCAGAAAACAGCATCATGTCACTTTTGGTGTTTTCAGGCCTCGAAAAGCATTTTGAGAGCATGTTGTCACTTAGGCTGTTACTTTGACCAGAAGCACTCAGAAGCAAGTTTCCAAGCCAGAAACATGTGTTTGGTGAATTCTATAGTAGCAAGGCAGTTTCCTCTGGTTTCCATCACTAGTTGTTCAGAAAACAGCATCATGTCACTTTTGGTGTTTTCAGGCCTCGAAAGCATTTTGAGAGCATGTTGTCACTTAGGCTGTTACTTTTGACCAGAAGCACTCAGAAGCAAGTTTCCAAGCCAGAAACATGTGGTTTGGTGAATTCCATAGTAGCAAGGCAGTTTCCTCTGGTTTCCATCACTAGTTGTTCAGAAAACAGCATCATGTCACTTTTGGTGTTTTCAGGCCTCGAAAAGCATTTTGAGAGCATGTTGTCACTTAGGCTGTTACTTTTGACCAGAAGCACTCAGAAGCAAGTTTCCAAGCCAGAAACATGTGGTTTGGTGAATTCTATAGTAGCAAGGCAGTTTCCTCTGGTTTCCATCACTAGTTGTTCAGAAAACAGCATCATGTCACTTTTGGTGTTTTCAGGCCTCGAAAAGCATTTTGAGAGCATTTTGTCACTTAGGCTGTTACTTTGACCAGAAGCACTCAGAAGCAAGTTTCCAAGCCAGAAACATGTGGTTTGGTGAATTCCATAGTAGCAAGGTAGTTTCCTCTGGTTTTCATCACTAGTTGGTCCGAAAACAGCATCATGTCACTTTTGGTGTTTTCAGGCCTCGAAAAGCATTTTGAGAGCATGTTGTCACTTAGGCTGTTACTTTTGACCAGAAGCACTCAGAAACAAGTTTCCAAGCCAGAAACATGTGGTTTGGTGAATTCCATAGTAGCAAGGCAGTTTCCTCTGGTTTTCATCACTAGTTGTTCAGAAAACAGCATCATGTCACTTTTGGTGTTTTCAGGCCTCGAAAAGCATTTTGAGAGCATGTTGTCACTTAGGCTGTTACTTTTGACCAGAAGCACTCAGAAACAAGTTTCCAAGCCAGAAACATGTGGTTTGGTGAATTCCATAGTAGCAAGGCAGTTTCCTCTGGTTTCCATCACTAGTTGTTCCGAAAACAGCATCATGTCACTTTTGGTGTTTTCAGGCCTCGAAAAGCATTTTGAGAGCATGTTGTCACTTAGGCTGTTACTTTTGACCAGAAGCACTCAGAAGCAAGTTTCCAAGCCAGAAACATGTGGTTTGGTGAATTCTATAGTAGCAAGGCAGTTTCCTCTGGTTTCCATCACTAGTTGTTCAGAAAACAGCATCATGTCACTTTTGGTGTTTTCAGGCCTCGAAAAGCATTTTGAGAGCATGTTGTCACTTAGGCTGTTACTTTTGACCAGAAGCACTCAGAAGCAAGTTTCCAAGCCAGAAACATGTGGTTTGGTGAATTCTATAGTAGCAAGGCAGTTTCCTCTGCTTTCCATCACTAGTTGTTCAGAAAACAGCATCATGTCACTTTTGGTGTTTTCAGGCCTCGAAAAGCATTTTGAGAGCATGTTGTCACTAAGGCTGTTACTTTTGACCAGAAGCACTCAGAAGCAAGTTTCCAAGCCAGAAACATGTGGTTTGGTGAATTCTATAGTAGCAAGGCAGTTTCCTCTGGTTTCCATCACTAGTTGTTCAGAAAACAGCATCATGTCACTTTTAGTGTTTTCAGGCCTCGAAAAGCATTTTGAGAGCATGTTGTCACTTAGGCTGTTACTTTTGACCTGAAGCACTCAGAAGCAAGTTTCCAAGCCAGAAACATGTGGTTTGGTGAATTCTATAGTAGCAAGGCAGTTTACTCTGGTTTCCATCACTAGTTGTTCAGAAAACAGCATCATGTCACTTTTAGTGTTTTCAGGCCTCGAAAAGCATTTTGAGAGCATGTTGTCACTTAGGCTGTTACTTTTGACCAGAAGCACTCAGAAGCAAGTTTCCAAGCCAGAAACATGTGGTTTGGTTAATTCCATAGTAACAAGGCAGTTTCCTCTGGTTTCCATCACTAGTTGTTCAGAAAACAGCATCATGTCACTTTTAGTGTTTTCAGGCCTCGAAAAGCATTTTGACAGCATGTTGTCACTTAGGCTGTTACTTTTGACCAGAAGCACTCAGAAGCAAGTTTCCAAGCCAGAAACATGTGGTTTGGTGAATTCCATAGTAGCAAGGCAGTTTCCTCTGGTTTCCATCACTAGTTGTTCAGAAAACAGCATCATGTCACTTTTGGTGTTTTCAGGCCTCGAAAAGCATTTTGAGAGCATGTTGTCACTTAGGCTGTTACTTTTGACCAGAAGCACTCAGAAGCAAGTTTCCAAGCCAGAAACATGTGGTTTGGTGAATTCCATAGTAGCAAGGCAGTTTACTCTGGTTTCCATCACTAGTTGGTCCTGAAAACAGCATCATGTCACTTTTGGTGTTTTCAGGCCTCGAAAAGCATTTTGAGAGCATTTTGTCACTTAGGCTGTTACTTTGACCAGAAGCACTCAGAAGCAAGTTTCCAAGCCAGAAACATGTGGTTTGGTGAATTCTATAGTAGCAAGGTAGTTTCCTCTGGTTTCCATCACTAGTTGGTCAGAAACAGCATCATGTCACTTTTGGTGTTTTCAGGCCTCGAAAAGCATTTTGAGAGCATATTGTTACTTAGGCTGTTACTTTTGACCAGAAGCACTCAGAAGCAAGTTTCCAAGCCAGAAACATGTGGTTTGGTGAATTCTATAGTAGCAAGGCAGTTTCCTCTGGTTTCCATCACTAGTTGTTCAGAAAACAGCATCATGTCACTTTTGGTGTTTTCAGGCCTCGAAAAGCATTTTGAGAGCATGTTGTCACTTAGGCTGTTACTTTTGACCAGAAGCACTCAGAAGCAAGTTTTCCAAGCCAGAAACATGTGGTTTGGTGAATTCCATAGTAGCAAGGCAGTTTCCTCTGGTTTCCATCACTAGTTGTTCAGAAAACAGCATCATGTCACTTTTGGTGTTTTCAGGCCTCGAAAAGCATTTTGAGAGCATGTTGTCACTTAGGCTGTTACTTTTGACCAGAAGCACTCAGAAGCAAGTTTCCAAGCCAGAAACATGTGGTTTGGTGAATTCCATAGTAGCAAGGCAGTTTCCTCTGGTTTCCATCACTAGTTGTTCAGAAAACAGCATCATGTCACTTTTGGTGTTTTTAGGCCTCGAAAAGCATTTGAGAGCATGTTGTCACTTAGGCTGTTACTTTTGACCAGAAGCACTCAGAAGCAAGTTTCCAAGCCAGAAACATGTGGTTTGGTGAATTCCATAGTAGCAAGGCAGTTTCCTCTGGTTTTCCATCACTAGTTGTTCAGAAAACAGCATCATGTCACTTTTGGTGTTTTCAGCCTCGAAAAGCATTTGAGAGCATGTTGTCACTTAGGCTGTTACTTTTGACCAGAAGCACTCAGAAGCAAGTTTCCAAGCCAGAAACATGTGGTTTGGTGAATTCCATAGTAGCAAGGCAGTTTCCTCTGCTTTCCATCACTAGTTGTTCAGAAAACAGCATCATGTCACTTTTAGTGTTTTCAGGCCTCGAAAAGCATTTTGACAGCATGTTGTCACTTAGGCTGTTACTTTTGATTAGAAGCACTCAGAAGCAAGTTTCCAAGCCAGAAACATGTGGTTTGGTGAATTCCATAGTAGCAAGGCAGTTTCCTCTGGTTTTCATCACTAGTTGGTCCGAAAACAGCATCATGTCACTTTTGGTGTTTTCAGGCCTCGAAAAGCATTTTGAGAGCATATTGTCACTTAGGCTGTTACTTTTGACCAGAAGCACTCAGAAGCAAGTTTCCAAGCCAGAAACATGTGGTTTGGTGAATTCTATAGTAGCAAGGCAGTTTCCTCTGGTTTCCATCACTAGTTGTTCAGAAAACAGCATCATGTCACTTTTAGTGTTTTCAGGCCTCGAAAAGCATTTTGAGAGCATGTTGTCACTTAGGCTGTTACTTTTGACCAGAAGCACTCAGAAGCAAGTTTCCAAGCCAGAAACATGTGGTTTGGTTAATTCCATAGTAACAAGGCAGTTTCCTCTGGTTTCCATCACTAGTTGTTCAGAAAACAGCATCATGTCACTTTTAGTGTTTTCAGGCCTCGAAAAGCATTTTGACAGCATGTTGTCACTTAGGCTGTTACTTTTGACCAGAAGCACTCAGAAGCAAGTTTCCAGCCAGAAACATGTGGTTTGGTGAATTCCATAGTAGCAAGGCAGTTTACTCTGGTTTCCATCACTAGTTGGTCTGAAAACAGCATCATGTCACTTTTGGTGTTTTCAGGCCTCGAAAAGCATTTTGAGAGCATTTTGTCACTTAGGCTGTTACTTTTGACCAGAAGCACTCAGAAGCAAGTTTCCAAGCCAGAAACATGTGGTTTGGTGAATTCCATAGTAGCAAGGTAGTTTCCTCTGGTTTTCATCACTAGTTGGTCCGAAAACAGCATCATGTCACTTTTGGTGTTTTCAGGCCTCGAAAAGCATTTTGAGAGCATATTGTTACTTAGGCTGTTACTTTTGACCAGAAGCACTCAGAAGCAAGTTTCCAAGCCAGAAACATGTGGTTTGGTGAATTCTATAGTAGCAAGGCAGTTTCCTCTGGTTTCCATCACTAGTTGTTCAGAAAACAGCATCATGTCACTTTTGGTGTTTTCAGGCCTTGAAAAGCATTTTGAGAGCATGTTGTCACTTAGGCTGTTACTTTTGACCAGAAGCACTCAGAAGCAAGTTTCCAAGCCAGAAACATGTGGTTTGGTGAATTCCATAGTAGCAAGGCAGTTTCCTCTGGTTTTCATCACTAGTTGTTCAGAAAACAGCATCATGTCACTTTTGGTGTTTTCAGGCCTCGAAAAGCATTTTGAGAGCATGTTGTCACTTAGGCTGTTACTTTTGACCAGAAGCACTCAGAAGCAAGTTTCCAAGCCAGAAACATGTGGTTTGGTGAATTCCATAGTAGCAAGCAGTTTCCTCTGGTTTTCATCAATAGTTGGTCCGAAAACAGCATCATGTCACTTTTGGTGTTTTCAGGCCTCGAAAAGCATTTGAGAGCATGTTGTCACTTAGGCTGTTACTTTTGACCAGAAGCACTCAGAAGCAAGTTTCTCCAAGCCAGAAACATGTGGTTTGGTGAATTCCATAGTAGCAAGGCAGTTTCCTCTGGTTTTCATCAATAGTTGGTCCGAAAACAGCATCATGTCACTTTTGGTGTTTTCAGGCCTCGAAAAGCATTTTGAGAGCATGTTGTCACTTAGGCTGTTACTTTTGACCAGAAGCACTCAGAAGCAAGTTTCCAAGCCAGAAACATGTGGTTTGGTGAATTCTATAGTAGCAAGGCAGTTTCCTCTGGTTTCCATCACTAGTTGTTCAGAAAACAGCATCATGTCACTTTTAGTGTTTTCAGGCCTCGAAAAGCATTTTGAGAGCATGTTGTCACTTAGGCTGTTACTTTTGACCAGAAGCACTCAGAAACAAGTTTCCAAGCCAGAAACATGTGGTTTGGTGAATTCCATAGTAGCAAGGCAGTTTCCTCTGGTTTTCATCACTAGTTGGTCTGAAAACAGCATCATGTCACTTTTGGTGTTTTCAGGCCTCGAAAAGCATTTTGAGAGCATGTTGTCACTTAGGCTGTTACTTTTGACCAGAAGCACTCAGAAGCAAGTTTCCAAGCCAGAACATGTGGTTTGGTGAATTCCATAGTAGCAAGGCAGTTTCCTCTGGTTTCCATCACTAGTTGTTCAGAAAACAGCATCATGTCACTTTTGGTGTTTTCAGGCCTCGAAAAGCATTTTGAGAGCATGTTGTCACTTAGGCTGTTACTTTTGACCAGAAGCACTCAGACGCAAGTTTCCAAGCCAGAAACATGTGGTTTGGTGAATTCCATAGTAGCAAGGCAGTTTCCTCTGGTTTCCATCACTAGTTGTTCAGAAAACAGCATCATGTCCCTTTTAGTGTTTTCAGGCCTCGAAAAGCATTTTGAGAGCATGTTGTCACTTAGGCTGTTACTTTTGACCAGAAGCACTCAGAAGCAAATTTCCAAGCCAGAAACATGTGGTTTGGTGAATTCCATAGTAGCAAGGCAGTTTCCTCTGGTTTCCATCACTAGTTGTTCAGAAAACAGCATCATGTCACTTTTAGTGTTTTCAGGCCTCGAAAAGCATTTTGAGAGCATGTTGTCACTTAGGCTGTTACTTTTGACTAGAAGCACTCAGACGCAAGTTTCCAAGCCAGAAACATGTGGTTTGGTGAATTCCATAGTAGCAAGGCAGTTTCCTCTGGTTTCCATCACTAGTTGTTCAGAAAACAGCATCATGTCACTTTTGGTGTTTTCAGGCCTCGAAAAGCATTTTGAGAGCATGTTGTCACTTAGGCTGTTACTTTTGACCAGAAGCACTCAGAAGCAAGTTTCCAAGCCAGAAACATGTGGTTTGGTGAATTCTATAGTAGCAAGGCAGTTTCCTCTGGTTTCCATCACTAGTTGTTCAGAAAACAGCATCATGTCACTTTTGGTGTTTTCAGGCCTCGAAAAGCATTTTGAGAGCATGTTGTCACTTAGGCTGTTACTTTTGACCAGAAGCACTCAGAAGCAAGTTTCCAAGCCAGAAACATGTGGTTTGGTGAATTCCATAGTAGCAAGGCAGTTTCCTCTGGTTTTCATCACTAGTTGGTCCGAAAACAGCATCATGTCACTTTTGGTGTTTTCAGGCCTCGAAAAGCATTTTGAGAGCATATTGTCACTTAGGCTGTTACTTTTGACCAGAAGCACTCAGAAGCAAGTTTCCAAGCCAGAAACATGTGGTTTGGTGAATTCTATAGTAGCAAGGCAGTTTCCTCTGGTTTCCATCACTAGTTGTTCAGAAAACAGCATCATGTCACTTTTGGTGTTTTCAGGCCTCGAAAAGCATTTTGAGAGCATGTTGTCACTTAGGCTGTTACTTTTGACCAGAAGCACTCAGAAGCAAGTTTCCAAGCCAGAAACATGTGGTTTGGTGAATTCCATAGTAGCAAGGCAGTTTACTCTGGTTTCCATGACTAGTTGTTCAGAAAACAGCATCATGTCACTTTTAGTGTTTTCAGGCCTCGAAAAGCATTTTGAGAGCATGTTGTCACTTAGGCTGTTACTTTTGACCAGAAGCACTCAGAAGCAAGTTTCCAAGCCAGAAACATGTGGTTTGGTGAATTCTATAGTAGCAAGGCAGTTTCCTCTGGTTTCCATCACTAGTTGTTCAGAAAACAGCATCATGTCACTTTTGGTGTTTTCAGGCCTCGAAGAGCATTTTGAGAGCATGTTGTCACTTAGGCTGTTACTTTTGACCAGAAGCACTCAGAAGCAAGTTTCCAAGCCAGAAACATGTGGTTTGGCGAATTCTATAGTAGCAAGGCAGTTTCCTCTGGTTTCCATCACTAGTTGTTCAGAAAACAGCATCATGTCACTTTTGGTGTTTTCAGGCCTCGAAAAGCATTTTGAGAGCATGTTGTCACTTAGGCTGTTACTTTTGACCAGAAGCACTCAGAAACAAGTTTCCAAGCCAGAAACATGTGGTTTGGTGAATTCCATAGTAGCAAGGCAGTTTCCTCTGGTTTTCATCACTAGTTGGTCTGAAAACAGCATCATGTCACTTTTGGTGTTTTCAGGCCTCGAAAAGCATTTTGAGAGCATGTTGTCACTTAGGCTGTTACTTTTGACCAGAAGCACTCAGAAGCAAGTTTCCAAGCCAGAAACATGTGGTTTGGTGAATTCCATAGTAGCAAGGCAGTTTACTCTGGTTTTCATCACTAGTTGTTCCGAAAACAGCATCATGTCACTTTTGGTGTTTTCAGGCCTCGAAAAGCATTTTGAGAGCATGTTGTCACTTAGGCTGTTACTTTTGACCAGAAGCACTCAGAAGCAAGTTTCCAAGCCAGAAACATGTGGTTTGGTGAATTCCATAGTAGCAAGGCAGTTTCCTCTGGTTTTCATCACTAGTTGGTCTGAAAACAGCATCATGTCACTTTTGGTGTTTTCAGGCCTCGAAAAGCATTTGAGAGCATGTTGTCACTTAGGCTGTTACTTTTGACCAGAAGCACTCAGAAGCAAGTTTCCAAGCCAGAAACATGTGGTTTGGTGAATTCTATAGTAGCAAGGCAGTTTCCTCTGGTTTCCATCACTAGTTGTTCCGAAAACAGCATCATGTCACTTTTGGTGTTTTCAGGTCTCGAAAAGCATTTGAGAGCATGTTGTCACTTAGGCTGTTACTTTTGACCAGAAGCACTCAGAAGCAAGTTTCCAAGCCAGAAACATGTGGTTTGGTGAATTCTATAGTAGCAAGGCAGTTTCCTCTGGTTTCCATCACTAGTTGTTCAGAAAACAGCATCATGTCACTTTTGGTGTTTTCAGGCCTCGAAGAGCATTTTGAGAGCATGTTGTCACTTAGGCTGTTACTTTTGACCAGAAGCACTCAGAAGCAAGTTTCCAAGCCAGAAACATGTGGTTTGGCGAATTCTATAGTAGCAAGGCAGTTTCCTCTGGTTTCCATCACTAGTTGTTCAGAAAACAGCATCATGTCACTTTTGGTGTTTTCAGGCCTCGAAAAGCATTTTGAGAGCATGTTGTCACTTAGGCTGTTACTTTTGACCAGAAGCACTCAGAAACAAGTTTCCAAGCCAGAAACATGTGGTTTGGTGAATTCCATAGTAGCAAGGCAGTTTCCTCTGGTTTTCATCACTAGTTGGTCTGAAAACAGCATCATGTCACTTTTGGTGTTTTCAGGCCTCGAAAAGCATTTTGAGAGCATGTTGTCACTTAGGCTGTTACTTTTGACCAGAAGCACTCAGAAGCAAGTTTCCAAGCCAGAAACATGTGGTTTGGTGAATTCCATAGTAGCAAGGCAGTTTACTCTGGTTTTCATCACTAGTTGTTCAGAAAACAGCATCATGTCACTTTTGGTGTTTTCAGGCCTCGAAAAGCATTTTGAGAGCATGTTGTCACTTAGGCTGTTACTTTTGACCAGAAGCACTCAGAAGCAAGTTTCCAAGCCAGAAACATGTGGTTTGGTGAATTCCATAGTAGCAAGGCAGTTTCCTCTGGTTTCCATCACTAGTTGGTCAGAAAACAGCATCATGTCACTTTTGGTGTTTTCAGGCCTCGAAAAGCATTTTGAGAGCATGTTGTCACTTAGGCTGTTACTTTTGACCAAAAGCACTCAGAAGCAAGTTTCCAAGCCAGAAACATGTGGTTTGGTGAATTCTATAGTAGCAAGGCAGTTTCCTCTGGTTTCCATCACTAGTTGTTCCGAAAACAGCATCATGTCACTTTGGTGTTTTCAGGCCTCGAAAAGCATTTTGAGAGCATGTTGTCACTTAGGCTGTTACTTTTGACCAGAAGCACTCAGAAGCAAGTTTCCAAGCCAGAAACATGTGGTTTGGTGAATTCCATAGTAGCAAGGCAGTTTCCTCTGGTTTCCATCACTAGTTGTTCAGAAAACAGCATCATGTCACTTTTGGTGTTTTCAGGCCTCGAAAAGCATTTTGAGAGCATGTTGTCACTTAGGCTGTTACTTTTGACCAGAAGCACTCAGACGCAAGTTTCCAAGCCAGAAACATGTGGTTTGGTGAATTCCATAGTAGCAAGGCAGTTTCCTCTGGTTTCCATCACTAGTTGTTCAGAAAACAGCATCATGTCACTTTTAGTGTTTTCAGGCCTCGAAAAGCATTTTGAGAGCATGTTGTCACTTAGGCTGTTACTTTTGACCAGAAGCACTCAGAAGCAAGTTTCCAAGCCAGAAACATGTGGTTTGGTGAATTCCATAGTAGCAAGGCAGTTTACTCTGGTTTTCATCACTAGTTGTTCCGAAAACAGCATCATGTCACTTTTGGTGTTTTCAGGCCTCGAAAAGCATTTTGAGAGCATGTTGTCACTTAGGCTGTTACTTTTGACCAGAAGCACTCAGAAGCAAGTTTCCAAGCCAGAAACATGTGGTTTGGTGAATTCTATAGTAGCAAGGCAGTTTCCTCTGGTTTCCATCACTAGTTGTTCAGAAAACAGCATCATGTCACTTTTAGTGTTTTCAGGCCTCGAAAAGCATTTTGAGAGCATGTTGTCACTTAGGCTGTTACTTTTGACCAGAAGCACTCAGAAGCAAGTTTCCAAGCCAGAAACATGTGGTTTGGTGAATTCCATAGTAGCAAGGCAGTTTCCTCTGGTTTCCATCACTAGTTGTTCAGAAAACAGCATCATGTCCCTTTTAGTGTTTTCAGGCCTCGAAAAGCATTTTGAGAGCATGTTGTCACTTAGGCTGTTACTTTTGACCAGAAGCACTCAGAAGCAAGTTTCCAAGCCAGAAACATGTGGTTTGGTGAATTCCATAGTAGCAAGGCAGTTTCCTCTGGTTTCCATCACTAGTTGTTCAGAAAACAGCATCATGTCACTTTTAGTGTTTTCAGGCCTCGAAAAGCATTTTGAGAGCATGTTGTCACTTAGGCTGTTACTTTTGACTAGAAGCACTCAGACGCAAGTTTCCAAGCCAGAAACATGTGGTTTGGTGAATTCCATAGTAGCAAGGCAGTTTCCTCTGGTTTCCATCACTAGTTGTTCAGAAAACAGCATCATGTCACTTTTGGTGTTTTCAGGCCTCGAAAAGCATTTTGAGAGCATGTTGTCACTTAGGCTGTTACTTTTGACCAGAAGCACTCAGAAGCAAGTTTCCAAGCCAGAAACATGTGGTTTGGTGAATTCTATAGTAGCAAGGCAGTTTCCTCTGGTTTCCATCACTAGTTGTTCAGAAAACAGCATCATGTCACTTTTGGTGTTTCAGGCCTCGAAAAGCATTTTGAGAGCATGTTGTCACTTAGGCTGTTACTTTTGACCAGAAGCACTCAGAAGCAAGTTTCCAAGCCAGAAACATGTGGTTTGGTGAATTCCATAGTAGCAAGGCAGTTTCCTCTGGTTTTCATCACTAGTAGTTGGTCCGAAAACAGCATCATGTCACTTTTGGTGTTTTCAGGCCTCGAAAAGCATTTTGAGAGCATATTGTCACTTAGGCTGTTACTTTTGACCAGAAGCACTCAGAAGCAAGTTTCCAAGCCAGAAACATGTGGTTTGGTGAATTCTATAGTAGCAAGGCAGTTTCCTCTGGTTTCCATCACTAGTTGTTCCGAAAACAGCATCATGTCACTTTTGGTGTTTTCAGGCCTCGAAAAGCATTTTGAGAGCATGTTGTCACTTAGGCTGTTACTTTTGACCAGAAGCACTCAGAAGCAAGTTTCCAAGCCAGAAACATGTGGTTTGGTGAATTCTATAGTAGCAAGGCAGTTTCCTCTGGTTTCCATCACTAGTTGTTCCGAAAACAGCATCATGTCACTTTTGGTGTTTTCAGGCCTCGAAAAGCATTTTGAGAGCATGTTGTCACTTAGGCTGTTACTTTTGACCAGAAGCACTCAGAAGCAAGTTTCCAAGCCAGAAACATGTGGTTTGGTGAATTCTATAGTAGCAAGGCAGTTTCCTCTGGTTTCCATCACTAGTTGTTCAGAAAACAGCATCATGTCACTTTTGGTGTTTTCAGGCCTCGAAGAGCATTTTGAGAGCATGTTGTCACTTAGGCTGTTACTTTTGACCAGAAGCACTCAGAAGCAAGTTTCCAAGCCAGAAACATGTGGTTTGGCGAATTCTATAGTAGCAAGGCAGTTTCCTCTGGTTTCCATCACTAGTTGTTCAGAAAACAGCATCATGTCACTTTTGGTGTTTTCAGGCCTCGAAAAGCATTTTGAGAGCATGTTGTCACTTAGGCTGTTACTTTTGACCAGAAGCACTCAGAAACAAGTTTCCAAGCCAGAAACATGTGGTTTGGTGAATTCCATAGTAGCAAGGCAGTTTCCTCTGGTTTTCATCACTAGTTGGTCTGAAAACAGCATCATGTCACTTTTGGTGTTTTCAGGCCTCGAAAAGCATTTTGAGAGCATGTTGTCACTTAGGCTGTTACTTTTGACCAGAAGCACTCAGAAGCAAGTTTCCAAGCCAGAAACATGTGGTTTGGTGAATTCCATAGTAGCAAGGCAGTTTACTCTGGTTTTCATCACTAGTTGTTCCGAAAACAGCATCATGTCACTTTTGGTGTTTTCAGGCCTCGAAAAGCATTTTGAGAGCATGTTGTCACTTAGGCTGTTACTTTTGACCAGAAGCACTCAGAAGCAAGTTTCCAAGCCAGAAACATGTGGTTTGGTGAATTCTATAGTAGCAAGGCAGTTTCCTCTGGTTTCCATCACTAGTTGTTCAGAAAACAGCATCATGTCACTTTTGGTGTTTTCAGGCCTCGAAAAGCATTTTGAGAGCATGTTGTCACTTAGGCTGTTACTTTTGACCAGAAGCACTCAGAAACAAGTTTCCAAGCCAGAAACATGTGGTTTGGTGAATTCCATAGTAGCAAGGCAGTTTCCTCTGGTTTCCATCACTAGTTGTTCAGAAAACAGCATCATGTCACTTTTGGTGTTTTCAGGCCTCGAAAAGCATTTTGACAGCATGTTGTCACTTAGGCTGTTACTTTTGACCAGAAGCACTCAGAAGCAAGTTTCCAAGCCAGAAACATGTGGTTTGGTGAATTCTATAGTAGCAAGGCAGTTTCCTCTGGTTTCCATCACTAGTTGTTCAGAAAACAGCATCATGTCACTTTTGGTGTTTTCAGGCCTCGAAAAGCATTTTGAGAGCATGTTGTCACTTAGGCTGTTACTTTTGACCAGAAGCACTCAGAAGCAAGTTTCCAAGCCAGAAACATGTGGTTTGGTGAATTCCATAGTAGCAAGGCAGTTTCCTCTGGTTTCCATCACTAGTTGTTCAGAAAACAGCATCATGTCACTTTTGGTGTTTTCAGGCCTCGAAAAGCATTTTGAGAGCATGTTGTCACTTAGGCTGTTACTTTTGACCAGAAGCACTCAGAAGCAAGTTTCCAAGCCAGAAACATGTGGTTTGGTGAATTCCATAGTAGCAAGGCAGTTTCCTCTGGTTTTCATCACTAGTTGTTCAGAAAACAGCATCATGTCACTTTTGGTGTTTTCAGGCCTCGAAAAGCATTTTGAGAGCATGTTGTCACTTAGGCTGTTACTTTTGACCAGAAGCACTCAGAAGCAAGTTTCCAAGCCAGAAACATGTGGTTTGGTGAATTCCATAGTAGCAAGGCAGTTTCCTCTGCTTTCCATCACTAGTTGTTCAGAAAACAGCATCATGTCACTTTTAGTGTTTTCAGGCCTCGAAAAGCATTTTGACAGCATGTTGTCACTTAGGCTGTTACTTTTGATTAGAAGCACTCAGAAGCAAGTTTCCAAGCCAGAAACATGTGGTTTGGTGAATTCCATAGTAGCAAGGCAGTTTCCTCTGGTTTTCATCACTAGTTGGTCCGAAAACAGCATCATGTCACTTTTGGTGTTTTCAGGCCTCGAAAAGCATTTTGAGAGCATATTGTCACTTAGGCTGTTACTTTTGACCAGAAGCACTCAGAAGCAAGTTTCCAAGCCAGAAACATGTGGTTTGGTGAATTCTATAGTAGCAAGGCAGTTTCCTCTGGTTTCCATCACTAGTTGTTCAGAAAACAGCATCATGTCACTTTTAGTGTTTTCAGGCCTCGAAAAGCATTTTGAGAGCATGTTGTCACTTAGGCTGTTACTTTTGACCAGAAGCACTCAGAAGCAAGTTTCCAAGCCAGAAACATGTGGTTTGGTTAATTCCATAGTAACAAGGCAGTTTCCTCTGGTTTCCATCACTAGTTGTTCAGAAAACAGCATCATGTCACTTTTAGTGTTTTCAGGCCTCGAAAAGCATTTTGACAGCATGTTGTCACTTAGGCTGTTACTTTTGACCAGAAGCACTCAGAAGCAAGTTTCCAAGCCAGAAACATGTGGTTTGGTGAATTCCATAGTAGCAAGGCAGTTTACTCTGGTTTCCATCACTAGTTGGTCTGAAAACAGCATCATGTCACTTTTGGTGTTTTCAGGCCTCGAAAAGCATTTTGAGAGCATTTTGTCACTTAGGCTGTTACTTTTGACCAGAAGCACTCAGAAGCAAGTTTCCAAGCCAGAAACATGTGGTTTGGTGAATTCCATAGTAGCAAGGTAGTTTCCTCTGGTTTTCATCACTAGTTGGTCCGAAAACAGCATCATGTCACTTTTGGTGTTTTCAGGCCTCGAAAAGCATTTTGAGAGCATATTGTTACTTAGGCTGTTACTTTTGACCAGAAGCACTCAGAAGCAAGTTTCCAAGCCAGAAACATGTGGTTTGGTGAATTCTATAGTAGCAAGGCAGTTTCCTCTGGTTTCCATCACTAGTTGTTCAGAAAACAGCATCATGTCACTTTTGGTGTTTTCAGGCCTCGAAAAGCATTTTGAGAGCATGTTGTCACTTAGGCTGTTACTTTTGACCAGAAGCACTCAGAAGCAAGTTTCCAAGCCAGAAACATGTGGTTTGGTGAATTCCATAGTAGCAAGGCAGTTTCCTCTGGTTTTCATCACTAGTTGTTCAGAAAACAGCATCATGTCACTTTTGGTGTTTTCAGGCCTCGAAAAGCATTTTGAGAGCATGTTGTCACTTAGGCTGTTACTTTTGACCAGAAGCACTCAGAAGCAAGTTTCCAAGCCAGAAACATGTGGTTTGGTGAATTCCATAGTAGCAAGGCAGTTTCCTCTGGTTTTCATCAATAGTTGGTCCGAAAACAGCATCATGTCACTTTTGGTGTTTTCAGGCCTCGAAAAGCATTTTGAGAGCATGTTGTCACTTAGGCTGTTACTTTTGACCAGAAGCACTCAGAAGCAAGTTTCCAAGCCAGAAACATGTGGTTTGGTGAATTCCATAGTAGCAAGGCAGTTTCCTCTGGTTTTCATCAATAGTTGGTCCGAAAACAGCATCATGTCACTTTTGGTGTTTTCAGGCCTCGAAAAGCATTTTGAGAGCATGTTGTCACTTAGGCTGTTACTTTTGACCAGAAGCACTCAGAAGCAAGTTTCCAAGCCAGAAACATGTGGTTTGGTGAATTCTATAGTAGCAAGGCAGTTTCCTCTGGTTTCCATCACTAGTTGTTCAGAAAACAGCATCATGTCACTTTTAGTGTTTTCAGGCCTCGAAAAGCATTTTGAGAGCATGTTGTCACTTAGGCTGTTACTTTTGACCAGAAGCACTCAGAAACAAGTTTCCAAGCCAGAAACATGTGGTTTGGTGAATTCCATAGTAGCAAGGCAGTTTCCTCTGGTTTTCATCACTAGTTGGTCTGAAAACAGCATCATGTCACTTTTGGTGTTTTCAGGCCTCGAAAAGCATTTTGAGAGCATGTTGTCACTTAGGCTGTTACTTTTGACCAGAAGCACTCAGAAGCAAGTTTCCAAGCCAGAAACATGTGGTTTGGTGAATTCCATAGTAGCAAGGCAGTTTCCTCTGGTTTCCATCACTAGTTGTTCAGAAAACAGCATCATGTCACTTTTGGTGTTTTCAGGCCTCGAAAAGCATTTTGAGAGCATGTTGTCACTTAGGCTGTTACTTTTGACCAGAAGCACTCAGACGCAAGTTTCCAAGCCAGAAACATGTGGTTTGGTGAATTCCATAGTAGCAAGGCAGTTTCCTCTGGTTTCCATCACTAGTTGTTCAGAAAACAGCATCATGTCCCTTTTAGTGTTTTCAGGCCTCGAAAAGCATTTTGAGAGCATGTTGTCACTTAGGCTGTTACTTTTGACCAGAAGCACTCAGAAGCAAGTTTCCAAGCCAGAAACATGTGGTTTGGTGAATTCCATAGTAGCAAGGCAGTTTCCTCTGGTTTCCATCACTAGTTGTTCAGAAAACAGCATCATGTCACTTTTAGTGTTTTCAGGCCTCGAAAAGCATTTTGAGAGCATGTTGTCACTTAGGCTGTTACTTTTGACTAGAAGCACTCAGACGCAAGTTTCCAAGCCAGAAACATGTGGTTTGGTGAATTCCATAGTAGCAAGGCAGTTTCCTCTGGTTTCCATCACTAGTTGTTCAGAAAACAGCATCATGTCACTTTTGGTGTTTTCAGGCCTCGAAAAGCATTTTGAGAGCATGTTGTCACTTAGGCTGTTACTTTTGACCAGAAGCACTCAGAAGCAAGTTTCCAAGCCAGAAACATGTGGTTTGGTGAATTCTATAGTAGCAAGGCAGTTTCCTCTGGTTTCCATCACTAGTTGTTCAGAAAACAGCATCATGTCACTTTTGGTGTTTTCAGGCCTCGAAAAGCATTTTGAGAGCATGTTGTCACTTAGGCTGTTACTTTTGACCAGAAGCACTCAGAAGCAAGTTTCCAAGCCAGAAACATGTGGTTTGGTGAATTCCATAGTAGCAAGGCAGTTTCCTCTGGTTTTCATCACTAGTTGGTCCGAAAACAGCATCATGTCACTTTTGGTGTTTTCAGGCCTCGAAAAGCATTTTGAGAGCATATTGTCACTTAGGCTGTTACTTTTGACCAGAAGCACTCAGAAGCAAGTTTCCAAGCCAGAAACATGTGGTTTGGTGAATTCTATAGTAGCAAGGCAGTTTCCTCTGGTTTCCATCACTAGTTGTTCAGAAAACAGCATCATGTCACTTTTGGTGTTTTCAGGCCTCGAAAAGCATTTTGAGAGCATGTTGTCACTTAGGCTGTTACTTTTGACCAGAAGCACTCAGAAGCAAGTTTCCAAGCCAGAAACATGTGGTTTGGTGAATTCCATAGTAGCAAGGCAGTTTACTCTGGTTTCCATGACTAGTTGTTCAGAAAACAGCATCATGTCACTTTTAGTGTTTTCAGGCCTCGAAAAGCATTTTGAGAGCATGTTGTCACTTAGGCTGTTACTTTTGACCAGAAGCACTCAGAAGCAAGTTTCCAAGCCAGAAACATGTGGTTTGGTGAATTCTATAGTAGCAAGGCAGTTTCCTCTGGTTTCCATCACTAGTTGTTCAGAAAACAGCATCATGTCACTTTTGGTGTTTTCAGGCCTCGAAGAGCATTTTGAGAGCATGTTGTCACTTAGGCTGTTACTTTTGACCAGAAGCACTCAGAAGCAAGTTTCCAAGCCAGAAACATGTGGTTTGGCGAATTCTATAGTAGCAAGGCAGTTTCCTCTGGTTTCCATCACTAGTTGTTCAGAAAACAGCATCATGTCACTTTTGGTGTTTTCAGGCCTCGAAAAGCATTTTGAGAGCATGTTGTCACTTAGGCTGTTACTTTTGACCAGAAGCACTCAGAAACAAGTTTCCAAGCCAGAAACATGTGGTTTGGTGAATTCCATAGTAGCAAGGCAGTTTCCTCTGGTTTTCATCACTAGTTGGTCTGAAAACAGCATCATGTCACTTTTGGTGTTTTCAGGCCTCGAAAAGCATTTTGAGAGCATGTTGTCACTTAGGCTGTTACTTTTGACCAGAAGCACTCAGAAGCAAGTTTCCAAGCCAGAAACATGTGGTTTGGTGAATTCCATAGTAGCAAGGCAGTTTACTCTGGTTTTCATCACTAGTTGTTCCGAAAACAGCATCATGTCACTTTTGGTGTTTTCAGGCCTCGAAAAGCATTTTGAGAGCATGTTGTCACTTAGGCTGTTACTTTTGACCAGAAGCACTCAGAAGCAAGTTTCCAAGCCAGAAACATGTGGTTTGGTGAATTCCATAGTAGCAAGGCAGTTTCCTCTGGTTTTCATCACTAGTTGGTCTGAAAACAGCATCATGTCACTTTTGGTGTTTTCAGGCCTCGAAAAGCATTTTGAGAGCATGTTGTCACTTAGGCTGTTACTTTTGACCAGAAGCACTCAGAAGCAAGTTTCCAAGCCAGAAACATGTGGTTTGGTGAATTCTATAGTAGCAAGGCAGTTTCCTCTGGTTTCCATCACTAGTTGTTCCGAAAACAGCATCATGTCACTTTTGGTGTTTTCAGGCCTCGAAAAGCATTTTGAGAGCATGTTGTCACTTAGGCTGTTACTTTTGACCAGAAGCACTCAGAAGCAAGTTTCCAAGCCAGAAACATGTGGTTTGGTGAATTCTATAGTAGCAAGGCAGTTTCCTCTGGTTTCCATCACTAGTTGTTCAGAAAACAGCATCATGTCACTTTTGGTGTTTTCAGGCCTCGAAGAGCATTTTGAGAGCATGTTGTCACTTAGGCTGTTACTTTTGACCAGAAGCACTCAGAAGCAAGTTTCCAAGCCAGAAACATGTGGTTTGGCGAATTCCATAGTAGCAAGGCAGTTTCCTCTGGTTTCCATCACTAGTTGTTCAGAAAACAGCATCATGTCACTTTTGGTGTTTTCAGGCCTCGAAAAGCATTTTGAGAGCATGTTGTCACTTAGGCTGTTACTTTTGACCAGAAGCACTCAGAAACAAGTTTCCAAGCCAGAAACATGTGGTTTGGTGAATTCCATAGTAGCAAGGCAGTTTCCTCTGGTTTTCATCACTAGTTGGTCTGAAAACAGCATCATGTCACTTTTGGTGTTTTCAGGCCTCGAAAAGCATTTTGAGAGCATGTTGTCACTTAGGCTGTTACTTTTGACCAGAAGCACTCAGAAGCAAGTTTCCAAGCCAGAAACATGTGGTTTGGTGAATTCCATAGTAGCAAGGCAGTTTACTCTGGTTTTCATCACTAGTTGTTCAGAAAACAGCATCATGTCACTTTTGGTGTTTTCAGGCCTCGAAAAGCATTTTGAGAGCATGTTGTCACTTAGGCTGTTACTTTTGACCAGAAGCACTCAGAAGCAAGTTTCCAAGCCAGAAACATGTGGTTTGGTGAATTCCATAGTAGCAAGGCAGTTTCCTCTGGTTTCCATCACTAGTTGGTCAGAAAACAGCATCATGTCACTTTTGGTGTTTTCAGGCCTCGAAAAGCATTTTGAGAGCATGTTGTCACTTAGGCTGTTACTTTTGACCAAAAGCACTCAGAAGCAAGTTTCCAAGCCAGAAACATGTGGTTTGGTGAATTCTATAGTAGCAAGGCAGTTTCCTCTGGTTTCCATCACTAGTTGTTCCGAAAACAGCATCATGTCACTTTTGGTGTTTTCAGGCCTCGAAAAGCATTTTGAGAGCATGTTGTCACTTAGGCTGTTACTTTTGACCAGAAGCACTCAGAAGCAAGTTTCCAAGCCAGAAACATGTGGTTTGGTGAATTCCATAGTAGCAAGGCAGTTTCCTCTGGTTTCCATCACTAGTTGTTCAGAAAACAGCATCATGTCACTTTTGGTGTTTTCAGGCCTCGAAAAGCATTTTGAGAGCATGTTGTCACTTAGGCTGTTACTTTTGACCAGAAGCACTCAGAAGCAAGTTTCCAAGCCAGAAACATGTGGTTTGGTGAATTCTATAGTAGCAAGGCAGTTTCCTCTGGTTTCCATCACTAGTTGTTCAGAAAACAGCATCATGTCACTTTTGGTGTTTTCAGGCCTCGAAGAGCATTTTGAGAGCATGTTGTCACTTAGGCTGTTACTTTTGACCAGAAGCACTCAGAAGCAAGTTTCCAAGCCAGAAACATGTGGTTTGGTGAATTCCATAGTAGCAAGGCAGTTTACTCTGGTTTTCATCACTAGTTGTTCCGAAAACAGCATCATGTCACTTTTGGTGTTTTCAGGCCTCGAAAAGCATTTTGAGAGCATGTTGTCACTTAGGCTGTTACTTTTGACCAGAAGCACTCAGAAGCAAGTTTCCAAGCCAGAAACATGTGGTTTGGTGAATTCTATAGTAGCAAGGCAGTTTCCTCTGGTTTCCATCACTAGTTGTTCAGAAAACAGCATCATGTCACTTTTAGTGTTTTCAGGCCTCGAAAAGCATTTTGAGAGCATGTTGTCACTTAGGCTGTTACTTTTGACCAGAAGCACTCAGAAGCAAGTTTCCAAGCCAGAAACATGTGGTTTGGTGAATTCCATAGTAGCAAGGCAGTTTCCTCTGGTTTCCATCACTAGTTGTTCAGAAAACAGCATCATGTCCCTTTTAGTGTTTTCAGGCCTCGAAAAGCATTTTGAGAGCATGTTGTCACTTAGGCTGTTACTTTTGACCAGAAGCACTCAGAAGCAAGTTTCCAAGCCAGAAACATGTGGTTTGGTGAATTCCATAGTAGCAAGGCAGTTTCCTCTGGTTTCCATCACTAGTTGTTCAGAAAACAGCATCATGTCACTTTTAGTGTTTTCAGGCCTCGAAAAGCATTTTGAGAGCATGTTGTCACTTAGGCTGTTACTTTTGACTAGAAGCACTCAGACGCAAGTTTCCAAGCCAGAAACATGTGGTTTGGTGAATTCCATAGTAGCAAGGCAGTTTCCTCTGGTTTCCATCACTAGTTGTTCAGAAAACAGCATCATGTCACTTTTGGTGTTTTCAGGCCTCGAAAAGCATTTTGAGAGCATGTTGTCACTTAGGCTGTTACTTTTGACCAGAAGCACTCAGAAGCAAGTTTCCAAGCCAGAAACATGTGGTTTGGTGAATTCTATAGTAGCAAGGCAGTTTCCTCTGGTTTCCATCACTAGTTGTTCAGAAAACAGCATCATGTCACTTTTGGTGTTTTCAGGCCTCGAAAAGCATTTTGACAGCATGTTGTCACTTAGGCTGTTACTTTTGACCAGAAGCACTCAGAAGCAAGTTTCCAAGCCAGAAACATGTGGTTTGGTGAATTCCATAGTAGCAAGGCAGTTTCCTCTGGTTTTCATCACTAGTTGGTCCGAAAACAGCATCATGTCACTTTTGGTGTTTTCAGGCCTCGAAAAGCATTTTGAGAGCATATTGTCACTTAGGCTGTTACTTTTGACCAGAAGCACTCAGAAGCAAGTTTCCAAGCCAGAAACATGTGGTTTGGTGAATTCTATAGTAGCAAGGCAGTTTCCTCTGGTTTCCATCACTAGTTGTTCCGAAAACAGCATCATGTCACTTTTGGTGTTTTCAGGCCTCGAAAAGCATTTTGAGAGCATGTTGTCACTTAGGCTGTTACTTTTGACCAGAAGCACTCAGAAGCAAGTTTCCAAGCCAGAAACATGTGGTTTGGTGAATTCTATAGTAGCAAGGCAGTTTCCTCTGGTTTCCATCACTAGTTGTTCCGAAAACAGCATCATGTCACTTTTGGTGTTTTCAGGCCTCGAAAAGCATTTTGAGAGCATGTTGTCACTTAGGCTGTTACTTTTGACCAGAAGCACTCAGAAGCAAGTTTCCAAGCCAGAAACATGTGGTTTGGTGAATTCTATAGTAGCAAGGCAGTTTCCTCTGGTTTCCATCACTAGTTGTTCAGAAAACAGCATCATGTCACTTTTGGTGTTTTCAGGCCTCGAAGAGCATTTTGAGAGCATGTTGTCACTTAGGCTGTTACTTTTGACCAGAAGCACTCAGAAGCAAGTTTCCAAGCCAGAAACATGTGGTTTGGCGAATTCTATAGTAGCAAGGCAGTTTCCTCTGGTTTCCATCACTAGTTGTTCAGAAAACAGCATCATGTCACTTTTGGTGTTTTCAGGCCTCGAAAAGCATTTTGAGAGCATGTTGTCACTTAGGCTGTTACTTTTGACCAGAAGCACTCAGAAACAAGTTTCCAAGCCAGAAACATGTGGTTTGGTGAATTCCATAGTAGCAAGGCAGTTTCCTCTGGTTTTCATCACTAGTTGGTCTGAAAACAGCATCATGTCACTTTTGGTGTTTTCAGGCCTCGAAAAGCATTTTGAGAGCATGTTGTCACTTAGGCTGTTACTTTTGACCAGAAGCACTCAGAAGCAAGTTTCCAAGCCAGAAACATGTGGTTTGGTGAATTCCATAGTAGCAAGGCAGTTTACTCTGGTTTTCATCACTAGTTGTTCCGAAAACAGCATCATGTCACTTTTGGTGTTTTCAGGCCTCGAAAAGCATTTTGAGAGCATGTTGTCACTTAGGCTGTTACTTTTGACCAGAAGCACTCAGAAGCAAGTTTCCAAGCCAGAAACATGTGGTTTGGTGAATTCCATAGTAGCAAGGCAGTTTCCTCTGGTTTCCATCACTAGTTGGTCAGAAAACAGCATCATGTCACTTTTGGTGTTTTCAGGCCTCGAAAAGCATTTTGAGAGCATGTTGTCACTTAGGCTGTTACTTTTGACCAAAAGCACTCAGAAGCAAGTTTCCAAGCCAGAAACATGTGGTTTGGTGAATTCTATAGTAGCAAGGCAGTTTCCTCTGGTTTCCATCACTAGTTGTTCCGAAAACAGCATCATGTCACTTTTGGTGTTTTCAGGCCTCGAAAAGCATTTTGAGAGCATGTTGTCACTTAGGCTGTAACTTTTGACCAGAAGCACTCAGAAGCAAGTTTCCAAGCCAGAAACATGTGGTTTGGTGAATTCTATAGTAGCAAGGCAGTTTCCTCTGGTTTCCATCACTAGTTGTTCAGAAAACAGCATCATGTCACTTTTGGTGTTTTCAGGCCTCGAAAAGCATTTTGAGAGCATGTTGTCACTTAGGCTGTTACTTTTGACCAGAAGCACTCAGAAGCAAGTTTCCAAGCCAGAAACATGTGGTTTGGTGAATTCTATAGTAGCAAGGCAGTTTCCTCTGGTTTCCATCACTAGTTGTTCAGAAAACAGCATCATGTCACTTTTAGTGTTTTCAGGCCTCGAAAAGCATTTTGAGAGCATGTTGTCACTTAGGCTGTTACTTTTGACCTGAAGCACTCAGAAGCAAGTTTCCAAGCCAGAAACATGTTGTTTGGTGAATTCCATAGTAGCAAGGCAGTTTCCTCTGGTTTCCATCACTAGTTGTTCAGAAAACAGCATCATGTCACTTTTGGTGTTTTCAGGCCTCGAAAAGCATTTTGAGAGCATGTTGTCACTTAGGCTGTTACTTTTGACCAGAAGCACTCAGAAGCAAGTTCCAAGCCAGAAACATGTGGTTTGGTGAATTCTATAGTAGCAAGGCAGTTTACTCTGGTTTCCATCACTAGTTGTTCAGAAAACAGCATCATGTCACTTTTAGTGTTTTCAGGCCTCGAAAAGCATTTGAGAGCATGTTGTCACTTAGGCTGTTACTTTTGACCAGAAGCACTCAGAAGCAAGTTTCCAAGCCAGAAACATGTGGTTTGGTGAATTCTATAGTAGCAAGGCAGTTTCCTCTGGTTTCCATCACTAGTTGTTCAGAAAACAGCATCATGTCACTTTTGGTGTTTTCAGGCCTCGAAAAGCATTTTGAGAGCATGTTGTCACTTAGGCTGTTACTTTTGACCAGAAGCACTCAGAAACAAGTTTCCAAGCCAGAAACATGTGGTTTGGTGAATTCCATAGTAGCAAGGCAGTTTCCTCTGGTTTCCATCACTAGTTGTTCAGAAAACAGCATCATGTCACTTTTGGTGTTTCAGGCCTCGAAAGCATTTTGAGAGCATGTTGTCACTTAGGCTGTTACTTTTGACCAGAAGCACTCAGAAGCAAGTTTCCAAGCCAGAAACATGTGGTTTGGTGAATTCTATAGTAGCAAGGCAGTTTCCTCTGGTTTCCATCACTAGTTGTTCAGAAAACAGCATCATGTCACTTTTGGTGTTTTCAGGCCTCGAAAAGCATTTTGAGAGCATGTTGTCACTTAGGCTGTTACTTTTGACCAGAAGCACTCAGAAGCAAGTTTCCAAGCCAGAAACATGTGGTTTGGTGAATTCCATAGTAGCAAGGCAGTTTCCTCTGGTTTCCATCACTAGTTGTTCAGAAAACAGCATCATGTCACTTTTGGTGTTTTCAGGCCTCGAAAAGCATTTTGAGAGCATGTTGTCACTTAGGCTTGTTACTTTTGACCAGAAGCACTCAGAAGCAAGTTTCCAAGCCAGAAACATGTGGTTTGGTGAATTCTATAGTAGCAAGGCAGTTTCCTCTGGTTTCCATC
The DNA here is from genome assembly GCF_041903045.1 of Epinephelus lanceolatus. Lineage (NCBI taxonomy): Eukaryota > Metazoa > Chordata > Actinopteri > Perciformes > Serranidae > Epinephelus > Epinephelus lanceolatus. Next base: position 2,691,398 of record NC_135747.1, read on the forward strand.
ACTACTAGTTGTTCAGAAAACAGCATCATGTCACTTTTGGTGTTTTCAGGCCTCGAAAAGCATTTTGAGAGCATTTTGTCACTTAGGCTGTTACTTTTGACCAGAAGCACTCAGAAGCAAGTTTCCAAGCCAGAAACATGTGGTTTGGTGAATTCCATAGTAGCAAGGTAGTTTCCTCTGGTTTTCATCACTAGTTGGTCCGAAAACAGCATCATGTCACTTTTGGTGTTTTCAGGCCTCGAAAAGCATTTTGAGAGCATGTTGTCACTTAGGCTGTTACTTTTGACCAGAAGCACTCAGAAACAAGTTTCCAAGCCAGAAACATGTGGTTTGGTGAATTCCATAGTAGCAAGGCAGTTTCCTCTGGTTTTCATCCCTAGTTGTTCAGAAAACAGCATCATGTCACTTTTGGTGTTTTCAGGCCTCGAAAAGCATTTTGAGAGCATGTTGTCACTTAGGCTGTTACTTTTGACCAGAAGCACTCAGAAACAAGTTTCCAAGCCAGAAACATGTGGTTTGGTGAATTCCATAGTAGCAAGGCAGTTTCCTCTGGTTTCCATCACTAGTTGTTCCGAAAACAGCATCATGTCACTTTTGGTGTTTTCAGGCCTCGAAAAGCATTTTGAGAGCATGTTGTCACTTAGGCTGTTACTTTTGACCAGAAGCACTCAGAAGCAAGTTTCCAAGCCAGAAACATGTGGTTTGGTGAATTCTATAGTAGCAAGGCAGTTTCCTCTGGTTTCCATCACTAGTTGTTCAGAAAACAGCATCATGTCACTTTTGGTGTTTTCAGGCCTCGAAAAGCATTTTGAGAGCATGTTGTCACTTAGGCTGTTACTTTTGACCAGAAGCACTCAGAAGCAAGTTTCCAAGCCAGAAACATGTGGTTTGGTGAATTCTATAGTAGCAAGGCAGTTTCCTCTGCTTTCCATCACTAGTTGTTCAGAAAACAGCATCATGTCACTTTTGGTGTTTTCAGGCCTCGAAAAGCATTTTGAGAGCATGTTGTCACTAAGGCTGTTACTTTTGACCAGAAGCACTCAGAAGCAAGTTTCCAAGCCAGAAACATGTGGTTTGGTGAATTCTATAGTAGCAAGGCAGTTTCCTCTGGTTTCCATCACTAGTTGTTCAGAAAACAGCATCATGTCACTTTTAGTGTTTTCAGGCCTCGAAAAGCATTTTGAGAGCATGTTGTCACTTAGGCTGTTACTTTTGACCTGAAGCACTCAGAAGCAAGTTTCCAAGCCAGAAACATGTGGTTTGGTGAATTCTATAGTAGCAAGGCAGTTTACTCTGGTTTCCATCACTAGTTGTTCAGAAAACAGCATCATGTCACTTTTAGTGTTTTCAGGCCTCGAAAAGCATTTTGAGAGCATGTTGTCACTTAGGCTGTTACTTTTGACCAGAAGCACTCAGAAGCAAGTTTCCAAGCCAGAAACATGTGGTTTGGTTAATTCCATAGTAACAAGGCAGTTTCCTCTGGTTTCCATCACTAGTTGTTCAGAAAACAGCATCATGTCACTTTTAGTGTTTTCAGGCCTCGAAAAGCATTTTGACAGCATGTTGTCACTTAGGCTGTTACTTTTGACCAGAAGCACTCAGAAGCAAGTTTCCAAGCCAGAAACATGTGGTTTGGTGAATTCCATAGTAGCAAGGCAGTTTCCTCTGGTTTCCATCACTAGTTGTTCAGAAAACAGCATCATGTCACTTTTGGTGTTTTCAGGCCTCGAAAAGCATTTTGAGAGCATGTTGTCACTTAGGCTGTTACTTTTGACCAGAAGCACTCAGAAGCAAGTTTCCAAGCCAGAAACATGTGGTTTGGTGAATTCCATAGTAGCAAGGCAGTTTCCTCTGCTTTCCATCACTAGTTGTTCAGAAAACAGCATCATGTCACTTTTAGTGTTTTCAGGCCTCGAAAAGCATTTTGAGAGCATGTTGTCACTTAGGCTGTTACTTTTGACTAGAAGCACTCAGAAGCAAGTTTCCAAGCCAGAAACATGTGGTTTGGTGAATTCCATAGTAGCAAGGCAGTTTCCTCTGGTTTTCATCACTAGTTGTTCCGAAAACAGCATCATGTCACTTTTGGTGTTTTCAGGCCTCGAAAAGCATTTTGAGAGCATGTTGTCACTTAGGCTGTTACTTTTGACCAGAAGCACTCAGAAGCAAGTTTCCAAGCCAGAAACATGTGGTTTGGTGAATTCTATAGTAGCAAGGCAGTTTCCTCTGGTTTCCATCACTAGTTGTTCAGAAAACAGCATCATGTCACTTTTAGTGTTTTCAGGCCTCGAAAAGCATTTTGAGAGCATGTTGTCACTTAGGCTGTTACTTTTGACCAGAAGCACTCAGAAGCAAGTTTCCAAGCCAGAAACATGTGGTTTGGTTAATTCCATAGTAACAAGGCAGTTTCCTCTGGTTTCCATCACTAGTTGTTCAGAAAACAGCATCATGTCACTTTTAGTGTTTTCAGGCCTCGAAAAGCATTTTGACAGCATGTTGTCACTTAGGCTGTTACTTTTGACCAGAAGCACTCAGAAGCAAGTTTCCAAGCCAGAAACATGTGGTTTGGTGAATTCCATAGTAGCAAGGCAGTTTACTCTGGTTTCCATCACTAGTTGGTCTGAAAACAGCATCATGTCACTTTTGGTGTTTTCAGGCCTCGAAAAGCATTTTGAGAGCATTTTGTCACTTAGGCTGTTACTTTTGACCAGAAGCACTCAGAAGCAAGTTTCCAAGCCAGAAACATGTGGTTTGGTGAATTCCATAGTAGCAAGGTAGTTTCCTCTGGTTTTCATCACTAGTTGGTCCGAAAACAGCATCATGTCACTTTTGGTGTTTTCAGGCCTCGAAAAGCATTTTGAGAGCATGTTGTCACTTAGGCTGTTACTTTTGACCAGAAGCACTCAGAAACAAGTTTCCAAGCCAGAAACATGTGGTTTGGTGAATTCCATAGTAGCAAGGCAGTTTCCTCTGGTTTTCATCACTAGTTGTTCAGAAAACAGCATCATGTCACTTTTGGTGTTTTCAGGCCTCGAAAAGCATTTTGAGAGCATGTTGTCACTTAGGCTGTTACTTTTGACCAGAAGCACTCAGAAACAAGTTTCCAAGCCAGAAACATGTGGTTTGGTGAATTCCATAGTAGCAAGGCAGTTTCCTCTGGTTTCCATCACTAGTTGTTCCGAAAACAGCATCATGTCACTTTTGGTGTTTTCAGGCCTCGAAAAGCATTTTGAGAGCATGTTGTCACTTAGGCTGTTACTTTTGACCAGAAGCACTCAGAAGCAAGTTTCCAAGCCAGAAACATGTGGTTTGGTGAATTCTATAGTAGCAAGGCAGTTTCCTCTGGTTTCCATCACTAGTTGTTCAGAAAACAGCATCATGTCACTTTTGGTGTTTTCAGGCCTCGAAAAGCATTTTGAGAGCATGTTGTCACTTAGGCTGTTACTTTTGACCAGAAGCACTCAGAAGCAAGTTTCCAAGCCAGAAACATGTGGTTTGGTGAATTCTATAGTAGCAAGGCAGTTTCCTCTGCTTTCCATCACTAGTTGTTCAGAAAACAGCATCATGTCACTTTTAGTGTTTTCAGGCCTCGAAAAGCATTTTGAGAGCATGTTGTCACTAAGGCTGTTACTTTTGACCAGAAGCACTCAGAAGCAAGTTTCCAAGCCAGAAACATGTGGTTTGGTGAATTCTATAGTAGCAAGGCAGTTTCCTCTGGTTTCCATCACTAGTTGTTCAGAAAACAGCATCATGTCACTTTTAGTGTTTTCAGGCCTCGAAAAGCATTTTGAGAGCATGTTGTCACTTAGGCTGTTACTTTTGACCTGAAGCACTCAGAAGCAAGTTTCCAAGCCAGAAACATGTGGTTTGGTGAATTCTATAGTAGCAAGGCAGTTTACTCTGGTTTCCATCACTAGTTGTTCAGAAAACAGCATCATGTCACTTTTAGTGTTTTCAGGCCTCGAAAAGCATTTTGAGAGCATGTTGTCACTTAGGCTGTTACTTTTGACCAGAAGCACTCAGAAGCAAGTTTCCAAGCCAGAAACATGTGGTTTGGTTAATTCCATAGTAACAAGGCAGTTTCCTCTGGTTTCCATCACTAGTTGTTCAGAAAACAGCATCATGTCACTTTTAGTGTTTTCAGGCCTCGAAAAGCATTTTGACAGCATGTTGTCACTTAGGCTGTTACTTTTGACCAGAAGCACTCAGAAGCAAGTTTCCAAGCCAGAAACATGTGGTTTGGTGAATTCCATAGTAGCAAGGCAGTTTCCTCTGGTTTCCATCACTAGTTGTTCAGAAAACAGCATCATGTCACTTTTGGTGTTTTCAGGCCTCGAAAAGCATTTTGAGAGCATGTTGTCACTTAGGCTGTTACTTTTGACCAGAAGCACTCAGAAGCAAGTTTCCAAGCCAGAAACATGTGGTTTGGTGAATTCCATAGTAGCAAGGCAGTTTCCTCTGCTTTCCATCACTAGTTGTTCAGAAAACAGCATCATGTCACTTTTAGTGTTTTCAGGCCTCGAAAAGCATTTTGAGAGCATGTTGTCACTTAGGCTGTTACTTTTGACTAGAAGCACTCAGAAGCAAGTTTCCAAGCCAGAAACATGTGGTTTGGTGAATTCCATAGTAGCAAGGCAGTTTCCTCTGGTTTTCATCACTAGTTGTTCCGAAAACAGCATCATGTCACTTTTGGTGTTTTCAGGCCTCGAAAAGCATTTTGAGAGCATGTTGTCACTTAGGCTGTTACTTTTGACCAGAAGCACTCAGAAGCAAGTTTCCAAGCCAGAAACATGTGGTTTGGTGAATTCTATAGTAGCAAGGCAGTTTCCTCTGGTTTCCATCACTAGTTGTTCAGAAAACAGCATCATGTCACTTTTAGTGTTTTCAGGCCTCGAAAAGCATTTTGAGAGCATGTTGTCACTTAGGCTGTTACTTTTGACCAGAAGCACTCAGAAGCAAGTTTCCAAGCCAGAAACATGTGGTTTGGTTAATTCCATAGTAACAAGGCAGTTTCCTCTGGTTTCCATCACTAGTTGTTCAGAAAACAGCATCATGTCACTTTTAGTGTTTTCAGGCCTCGAAAAGCATTTTGACAGCATGTTGTCACTTAGGCTGTTACTTTTGACCAGAAGCACTCAGAAGCAAGTTTCCAAGCCAGAAACATGTGGTTTGGTGAATTCCATAGTAGCAAGGCAGTTTACTCTGGTTTCCATCACTAGTTGGTCTGAAAACAGCATCATGTCACTTTTGGTGTTTTCAGGCCTCGAAAAGCATTTTGAGAGCATTTTGTCACTTAGGCTGTTACTTTTGACCAGAAGCACTCAGAAGCAAGTTTCCAAGCCAGAAACATGTGGTTTGGTGAATTCCATAGTAGCAAGGTAGTTTCCTCTGGTTTTCATCACTAGTTGGTCCGAAAACAGCATCATGTCACTTTTGGTGTTTTCAGGCCTCGAAAAGCATTTTGAGAGCATATTGTTACTTAGGCTGTTACTTTTGACCAGAAGCACTCAGAAGCAAGTTTCCAAGCCAGAAACATGTGGTTTGGTGAATTCTATAGTAGCAAGGCAGTTTCCTCTGGTTTCCATCACTAGTTGTTCAGAAAACAGCATCATGTCACTTTTGGTGTTTTCAGGCCTCGAAAAGCATTTTGAGAGCATGTTGTCACTTAGGCTGTTACTTTTGACCAGAAGCACTCAGAAGCAAGTTTCCAAGCCAGAAACATGTGGTTTGGTGAATTCCATAGTAGCAAGGCAGTTTCCTCTGGTTTTCATCACTAGTTTGTCCGAAAACAGCATCATGTCACTTTTGGTGTTTTCAGGCCTCGAAAAGCATTTTGAGAGCATATTGTCACTTAGGCTGTTACTTTTGACCAGAAGCACTCAGAAGCAAGTTTCCAAGCCAGAAACATGTGGTTTGGTGAATTCTATAGTAGCAAGGCAGTTTCCTCTGGTTTCCATCACTAGTTGTTCAGAAAACAGCATCATGTCACTTTTGGTGTTTTCAGGCCTCGAAAAGCATTTTGAGAGCATGTTGTCACTTAGGCTGTTACTTTTGACCAGAAGCACTCAGAAGCAAGTTTCCAAGCCAGAAACATGTGGTTTGGTGAATTCCATAGTAGCAAGGCAGTTTACTCTGGTTTCCATCACTAGTTGTTCAGAAAACAGCATCATGTCACTTTTAGTGTTTTCAGGCCTCGAAAAGCATTTTGAGAGCATGTTGTCACTTAGGCTGTTACTTTTGACCAGAAGCACTCAGAAACAAATTTCCAAGCCAGAAACATGTGGTTTGGTGAATTCCATAGTAGCAAGGCAGTTTCCTCTGGTTTCCATCACTAGTTGTTCAGATAACAGCATCATGTCACTTTTGGTGTTTTCAGGCCTCGAAAAGCATTTTGAGAGCATGTTGTCACTTAGGCTGTTACTTTTGACCAGAAGCACTCAGAAGCAAGTTTCCAAGCCAGAAACATGTGGTTTGGTGAATTCTATAGTAGCAAGGCAGTTTCCTCTGGTTTCCATCACTAGTTGTTCAGAAAACAGCATCATGTCACTTTTGGTGTTTTCAGGCCTCGAAAAGCATTTTGAGAGCATTTTGTCACTTAGGCTGTTACTTTTGACCAGAAGCACTCAGAAGCAAGTTTCCAAGCCAGAAACATGTGGTTTGGTGAATTCCATAGTAGCAAGGTAGTTTCCTCTGGTTTTCATCACTAGTTGGTCCGAAAACAGCATCATGTCACTTTTGGTGTTTTCAGGCCTCGAAAAGCATTTTGAGAGCATGTTGTCACTTAGGCTGTTACTTTTGACCAGAAGCACTCAGAAACAAGTTTCCAAGCCAGAAACATGTGGTTTGGTGAATTCCATAGTAGCAAGGCAGTTTCCTCTGGTTTTCATCACTAGTTGTTCAGAAAACAGCATCATGTCACTTTTGGTGTTTTCAGGCCTCGAAAAGCATTTTGAGAGCATGTTGTCACTTAGGCTGTTACTTTTGACCAGAAGCACTCAGAAGCAAGTTTCCAAGCCAGAAACATGTGGTTTGGTGAATTCCATAGTAGCAAGGCAGTTTCCTCTGGTTTCCATCACTAGTTGTTCAGATAACAGCATCATGTCACTTTTGTGTTTTCAGGCCTCGAAAAGCATTTTGAGAGCATGTTGTCACTTAGGCTGTTACTTTTGACCAGAAGCACTCAGAAGCAAGTTTCCAAGCCAGAAACATGTGGTTTGGTGAATTCTATAGTAGCAAGGCAGTTTCCTCTGGTTTCCATCACTAGTTGTTCAGAAAACAGCATCATGTCACTTTTGGTGTTTTCAGGCCTCGAAAAGCATTTTGAGAGCATTTTGTCACTTAGGCTGTTACTTTTGACCAGAAGCACTCAGAAGCAAGTTTCCAAGCCAGAAACATGTGGTTTGGTGAATTCCATAGTAGCAAGGTAGTTTCCTCTGGTTTTCATCACTAGTTGGTCCGAAAACAGCATCATGTCACTTTTGGTGTTTTCAGGCCTCGAAAAGCATTTTGAGAGCATGTTGTCACTTAGGCTGTTACTTTTGACCAGAAGCACTCAGAAACAAGTTTCCAAGCCAGAAACATGTGGTTTGGTGAATTCCATAGTAGCAAGGCAGTTTCCTCTGGTTTTCATCACTAGTTGTTCAGAAAACAGCATCATGTCACTTTTGGTGTTTTCAGGCCTCGAAAAGCATTTTGAGAGCATGTTGTCACTTAGGCTGTTACTTTTGACCAGAAGCACTCAGAAACAAGTTTCCAAGCCAGAAACATGTGGTTTGGTGAATTCCATAGTAGCAAGGCAGTTTCCTCTGGTTTCCATCACTAGTTGTTCCGAAAACAGCATCATGTCACTTTTGGTGTTTTCAGGCCTCAAAAAGCATTTTGAGAGCATGTTGTCACTTAGGCTGTTACTTTTGACCAGAAGCACTCAGAAGCAAGTTTCCAAGCCAGAAACATGTGGTTTGGTGAATTCTATAGTAGCAAGGCAGTTTACTCTGGTTTCCATCACTAGTTGTTCAGAAAACAGCATCATGTCACTTTTAGTGTTTTCAGGCCTCGAAAAGCATTTTGAGAGCATGTTGTCACTTAGGCTGTTACTTTTGACCAGAAGCACTCAGAAGCAAGTTTCCAAGCCAGAAACATGTGGTTTGGTGAATTCTATAGTAGCAAGGCAGTTTCCTCTGGTTTCCATCACTAGTTGTTCAGAAAACAGCATCATGTCACTTTTGGTGTTTTCAGGCCTCGAAAAGCATTTTGAGAGCATGTTGTCACTTAGGCTGTTACTTTTGACCAGAAGCACTCAGAAACAAGTTTCCAAGCCAGAAACATGTGGTTTGGTGAATTCCATAGTAGCAAGGCAGTTTCCTCTGGTTTCCATCACTAGTTGTTCAGAAAACAGCATCATGTCACTTTTGGTGTTTTCAGGCCTCGAAAAGCATTTTGAGAGCATGTTGTCACTTAGGCTGTTACTTTTGACCAGAAGCACTCAGAAGCAAGTTTCCAAGCCAGAAACATGTGGTTTGGTGAATTCTATAGTAGCAAGGCAGTTTCCTCTGGTTTCCATCACTAGTTGTTCAGAAAACAGCATCATGTCACTTTTGGTGTTTTCAGGCCTCGAAAAGCATTTTGAGAGCATGTTGTCACTTAGGCTGTTACTTTTGACCAGAAGCACTCAGAAGCAAGTTTCCAAGCCAGAAACATGTGGTTTGGTGAATTCCATAGTAGCAAGGCAGTTTCCTCTGGTTTCCATCACTAGTTGTTCAGAAAACAGCATCATGTCACTTTTGGTGTTTTCAGGCCTCGAAAAGCATTTTGAGAGCATGTTGTCACTTAGGCTGTTACTTTTGACCAGAAGCACTCAGAAGCAAGTTTCCAAGCCAGAAACATGTGGTTTGGTGAATTCCATAGTAGCAAGGCAGTTTCCTCTGGTTTTCATCACTAGTTGTTCAGAAAACAGCATCATGTCACTTTTGGTGTTTTCAGGCCTCGAAAAGCATTTTGAGAGCATGTTGTCACTTAGGCTGTTACTTTTGACCAGAAGCACTCAGAAGCAAGTTTCCAAGCCAGAAACATGTGGGTTGGTGAATTCCATAGTAGCAAGGCAGTTTCCTCTGCTTTCCATCACTAGTTGTTCAGAAAACAGCATCATGTCACTTTTAGTGTTTTCAGGCCTCGAAAAGCATTTTGACAGCATGTTGTCACTTAGGCTGTTACTTTTGATTAGAAGCACTCAGAAGCAAGTTTCCAAGCCAGAAACATGTGGTTTGGTGAATTCCATAGTAGCAAGGCAGTTTCCTCTGGTTTTCATCACTAGTTGGTCCGAAAACAGCATCATGTCACTTTTGGTGTTTTCAGGCCTCGAAAAGCATTTTGAGAGCATATTGTCACTTAGGCTGTTACTTTTGACCAGAAGCACTCAGAAGCAAGTTTCCAAGCCAGAAACATGTGGTTTGGTGAATTCTATAGTAGCAAGGCAGTTTCCTCTGGTTTCCATCACTAGTTGTTCAGAAAACAGCATCATGTCACTTTTAGTGTTTTCAGGCCTCGAAAAGCATTTTGAGAGCATGTTGTCACTTAGGCTGTTACTTTTGACCAGAAGCACTCAGAAGCAAGTTTCCAAGCCAGAAACATGTGGTTTGGTTAATTCCATAGTAACAAGGCAGTTTCCTCTGGTTTCCATCACTAGTTGTTCAGAAAACAGCATCATGTCACTTTTAGTGTTTTCAGGCCTCGAAAAGCATTTTGACAGCATGTTGTCACTTAGGCTGTTACTTTTGACCAGAAGCACTCAGAAGCAAGTTTCCAAGCCAGAAACATGTGGTTTGGTGAATTCCATAGTAGCAAGGCAGTTTACTCTGGTTTCCATCACTAGTTGGTCTGAAAACAGCATCATGTCACTTTTGGTGTTTTCAGGCCTCGAAAAGCATTTTGAGAGCATTTTGTCACTTAGGCTGTTACTTTTGACCAGAAGCACTCAGAAGCAAGTTTCCAAGCCAGAAACATGTGGTTTGGTGAATTCCATAGTAGCAAGGTAGTTTCCTCTGGTTTTCATCACTAGTTGGTCCGAAAACAGCATCATGTCACTTTTGGTGTTTTCAGGCCTCGAAAAGCATTTTGAGAGCATATTGTTACTTAGGCTGTTACTTTTGACCAGAAGCACTCAGAAGCAAGTTTCCAAGCCAGAAACATGTGGTTTGGTGAATTCTATAGTAGCAAGGCAGTTTCCTCTGGTTTCCATCACTAGTTGTTCAGAAAACAGCATCATGTCACTTTTGGTGTTTTCAGGCCTCGAAAAGCATTTTGAGAGCATGTTGTCACTTAGGCTGTTACTTTTGACCAGAAGCACTCAGAAGCAAGTTTCCAAGCCAGAAACATGTGGTTTGGTGAATTCCATAGTAGCAAGGCAGTTTCCTCTGGTTTTTCATCACTAGTTGTTCAGAAAACAGCATCATGTCACTTTTGGTGTTTTCAGGCCTCGAAAAGCATTTTGAGAGCATGTTGTCACTTAGGCTGTTACTTTTGACCAGAAGCACTCAGAAGCAAGTTTCCAAGCCAGAAACATGTGGTTTGGTGAATTCCATAGTAGCAAGGCAGTTTCCTCTGGTTTTCATCAATAGTTGGTCCGAAAACAGCATCATGTCACTTTTGGTGTTTTCAGGCCTCGAAAAGCATTTTGAGAGCATGTTGTCACTTAGGCTGTTACTTTTGACCAGAAGCACTCAGAAGCAAGTTTCCAAGCCAGAAACATGTGGTTTGGTGAATTCCATAGTAGCAAGGCAGTTTCCTCTGGTTTTCATCAATAGTTGGTCCGAAAACAGCATCATGTCACTTTTGGTGTTTTCAGGCCTCGAAAAGCATTTTGAGAGCATGTTGTCACTTAGGCTGTTACTTTTGACCAGAAGCACTCAGAAGCAAGTTTCCAAGCCAGAAACATGTGGTTTGGTGAATTCTATAGTAGCAAGGCAGTTTCCTCTGGTTTCCATCACTAGTTGTTCAGAAAACAGCATCATGTCACTTTTAGTGTTTTCAGGCCTCGAAAAGCATTTTGAGAGCATGTTGTCACTTAGGCTGTTACTTTTGACCAGAAGCACTCAGAAACAAGTTTCCAAGCCAGAAACATGTGGTTTGGTGAATTCCATAGTAGCAAGGCAGTTTCCTCTGGTTTTCATCACTAGTTGGTCTGAAAACAGCATCATGTCACTTTTGGTGTTTTCAGGCCTCGAAAAGCATTTTGAGAGCATGTTGTCACTTAGGCTGTTACTTTTGACCAGAAGCACTCAGAAGCAAGTTTCCAAGCCAGAAACATGTGGTTTGGTGAATTCCATAGTAGCAAGGCAGTTTCCTCTGGTTTCCATCACTAGTTGTTCAGAAAACAGCATCATGTCACTTTTGGTGTTTTCAGGCCTCGAAAAGCATTTTGAGAGCATGTTGTCACTTAGGCTGTTACTTTTGACCAGAAGCACTCAGACGCAAGTTTCCAAGCCAGAAACATGTGGTTTGGTGAATTCCATAGTAGCAAGGCAGTTTCCTCTGGTTTCCATCACTAGTTGTTCAGAAAACAGCATCATGTCCCTTTTAGTGTTTTCAGGCCTCGAAAAGCATTTTGAGAGCATGTTGTCACTTAGGCTGTTACTTTTGACCAGAAGCACTCAGAAGCAAGTTTCCAAGCCAGAAACATGTGGTTTGGTGAATTCCATAGTAGCAAGGCAGTTTCCTCTGGTTTCCATCACTAGTTGTTCAGAAAACAGCATCATGTCACTTTTAGTGTTTTCAGGCCTCGAAAAGCATTTTGAGAGCATGTTGTCACTTAGGCTGTTACTTTTGACTAGAAGCACTCAGACGCAAGTTTCCAAGCCAGAAACATGTGGTTTGGTGAATTCCATAGTAGCAAGGCAGTTTCCTCTGGTTTCCATCACTAGTTGTTCAGAAAACAGCATCATGTCACTTTTGGTGTTTTCAGGCCTCGAAAAGCATTTTGAGAGCATGTTGTCACTTAGGCTGTTACTTTTGACCAGAAGCACTCAGAAGCAAGTTTCCAAGCCAGAAACATGTGGTTTGGTGAATTCTATAGTAGCAAGGCAGTTTCCTCTGGTTTCCATCACTAGTTGTTCAGAAAACAGCATCATGTCACTTTTGGTGTTTTCAGGCCTCGAAAAGCATTTTGAGAGCATGTTGTCACTTAGGCTGTTACTTTTGACCAGAAGCACTCAGAAGCAAGTTTCCAAGCCAGAAACATGTGGTTTGGTGAATTCCATAGTAGCAAGGCAGTTTCCTCTGGTTTTCATCACTAGTTGGTCCGAAAACAGCATCATGTCACTTTTGGTGTTTTCAGGCCTCGAAAAGCATTTTGAGAGCATATTGTCACTTAGGCTGTTACTTTTGACCAGAAGCACTCAGAAGCAAGTTTCCAAGCCAGAAACATGTGGTTTGGTGAATTCTATAGTAGCAAGGCAGTTTCCTCTGGTTTCCATCACTAGTTGTTCAGAAAACAGCATCATGTCACTTTTGGTGTTTTCAGGCCTCGAAAAGCATTTTGAGAGCATGTTGTCACTTAGGCTGTTACTTTTGACCAGAAGCACTCAGAAGCAAGTTTCCAAGCCAGAAACATGTGGTTTGGTGAATTCCATAGTAGCAAGGCAGTTTACTCTGGTTTCCATGACTAGTTGTTCAGAAAACAGCATCATGTCACTTTTAGTGTTTTCAGGCCTCGAAAAGCATTTTGAGAGCATGTTGTCACTTAGGCTGTTACTTTTGACCAGAAGCACTCAGAAGCAAGTTTCCAAGCCAGAAACATGTGGTTTGGTGAATTCTATAGTAGCAAGGCAGTTTCCTCTGGTTTCCATCACTAGTTGTTCAGAAAACAGCATCATGTCACTTTTGGTGTTTTCAGGCCTCGAAGAGCATTTTGAGAGCATGTTGTCACTTAGGCTGTTACTTTTGACCAGAAGCACTCAGAAGCAAGTTTCCAAGCCAGAAACATGTGGTTTGGCGAATTCTATAGTAGCAAGGCAGTTTCCTCTGGTTTCCATCACTAGTTGTTCAGAAAACAGCATCATGTCACTTTTGGTGTTTTCAGGCCTCGAAGAGCATTTTGAGAGCATGTTGTCACTTAGGCTGTTACTTTTGACCAGAAGCACTCAGAAGCAAGTTTCCAAGCCAGAAACATGTGGTTTGGCGAATTCTATAGTAGCAAGGCAGTTTCCTCTGGTTTCCATCACTAGTTGTTCAGAAAACAGCATCATGTCACTTTTGGTGTTTTCAGGCCTCGAAAAGCATTTTGAGAGCATGTTGTCACTTAGGCTGTTACTTTTGACCAGAAGCACTCAGAAGCAAGTTTCCAAGCCAGAAACATGTGGTTTGGTGAATTCCATAGTAGCAAGGCAGTTTACTCTGGTTTTCATCACTAGTTGTTCAGAAAACAGCATCATGTCACTTTTGGTGTTTTCAGGCCTCGAAAAGCATTTTGAGAGCATGTTGTCACTTAGGCTGTTACTTTTGACCAGAAGCACTCAGAAGCAAGTTTCCAAGCCAGAAACATGTGGTTTGGTGAATTCCATAGTAGCAAGGCAGTTTCCTCTGGTTTCCATCACTAGTTGGTCAGAAAACAGCATCATGTCACTTTTGGTGTTTTCAGGCCTCGAAAAGCATTTTGAGAGCATGTTGTCACTTAGGCTGTTACTTTTGACCAAAAGCTCTCAGAAGCAAGTTTCCAAGCCAGAAACATGTGGTTTGGTGAATTCTATAGTAGCAAGGCAGTTTCCTCTGGTTTCCATCACTAGTTGTTCCGAAAACAGCATCATGTCACTTTTGGTGTTTTCAGGCCTCGAAAAGCATTTTGAGAGCATGTTGTCACTTAGGCTGTTACTTTTGACCAGAAGCACTCAGAAGCAAGTTTCCAAGCCAGAAACATGTGGTTTGGTGAATTCCATAGTAGCAAGGCAGTTTCCTCTGGTTTCCATCACTAGTTGTTCAGAAAACAGCATCATGTCACTTTTGGTGTTTTCAGGCCTCGAAAAGCATTTTGAGAGCATGTTGTCACTTAGGCTGTTACTTTTGACCAGAAGCACTCAGACGCAAGTTTCCAAGCCAGAAACATGTGGTTTGGTGAATTCCATAGTAGCAAGGCAGTTTCCTCTGGTTTCCATCACTAGTTGTTCAGAAAACAGCATCATGTCACTTTTAGTGTTTTCAGGCCTCGAAAAGCATTTTGAGAGCATGTTGTCACTTAGGCTGTTACTTTTGACCAGAAGCACTCAGAAGCAAGTTTCCAAGCCAGAAACATGTGGTTTGGTGAATTCCATAGTAGCAAGGCAGTTTACTCTGGTTTTCATCACTAGTTGTTCCGAAAACAGCATCATGTCACTTTTGGTGTTTTCAGGCCTCGAAAAGCATTTTGAGAGCATGTTGTCACTTAGGCTGTTACTTTTGACCAGAAGCACTCAGAAGCAAGTTTCCAAGCCAGAAACATGTGGTTTGGTGAATTCCATAGTAGCAAGGCAGTTTCCTCTGGTTTCCATCACTAGTTGGTCAGAAAACAGCATCATGTCACTTTTGGTGTTTTCAGGCCTCGAAAAGCATTTTGAGAGCATGTTGTCACTTAGGCTGTTACTTTTGACCAGAAGCACTCAGAAGCAAGTTTCCAAGCCAGAAACATGTGGTTTGGTGAATTCTATAGTAGCAAGGCAGTTTCCTCTGGTTTCCATCACTAGTTGTTCAGAAAACAGCATCATGTCACTTTTGGTGTTTTCAGGCCTCGAAGAGCATTTTGAGAGCATGTTGTCACTTAGGCTGTTACTTTTGACCAGAAGCACTCAGAAACAAGTTTCCAAGCCAGAAACATGTGGTTTGGTGAATTCCATAGTAGCAAGGCAGTTTCCTCTGGTTTTCATCACTAGTTGGTCTGAAAACAGCATCATGTCACTTTTGGTGTTTTCAGGCCTCGAAAAGCATTTTGAGAGCATGTTGTCACTTAGGCTGTTACTTTTGACCAGAAGCACTCAGAAGCAAGTTTCCAAGCCAGAAACATGTGGTTTGGTGAATTCTATAGTAGCAAGGCAGTTTCCTCTGGTTTCCATCACTAGTTGTTCAGAAAACAGCATCATGTCACTTTTGGTGTTTTCAGGCCTCGAAAAGCATTTTGAGAGCATGTTGTCACTTAGGCTGTTACTTTTGACCAGAAGCACTCAGAAACAAGTTTCCAAGCCAGAAACATGTGGTTTGGTGAATTCCATAGTAGCAAGGCAGTTTCCTCTGGTTTCCATCACTAGTTGTTCAGAAAACAGCATCATGTCACTTTTGGTGTTTTCAGGCCTCGAAAAGCATTTTGAGAGCATGTTGTCACTTAGGCTGTTACTTTTGACCAGAAGCACTCAGAAGCAAGTTTCCAAGCCAGAAACATGTGGTTTGGTGAATTCTATAGTAGCAAGGCAGTTTCCTCTGGTTTCCATCACTAGTTGTTCAGAAAACAGCATCATGTCACTTTTGGTGTTTTCAGGCCTCGAAAAGCATTTTGAGAGCATGTTGTCACTTAGGCTGTTACTTTTGACCAGAAGCACTCAGAAGCAAGTTTCCAAGCCAGAAACATGTGGTTTGGTGAATTCCATAGTAGCAAGGCAGTTTCCTCTGGTTTCCATCACTAGTTGTTCAGAAAACAGCATCATGTCACTTTTGGTGTTTTCAGGCCTCGAAAAGCATTTTGAGAGCATGTTGTCACTTAGGCTGTTACTTTTGACCAGAAGCACTCAGAAGCAAGTTTCCAAGCCAGAAACATGTGGTTTGGTGAATTCCATAGTAGCAAGGCAGTTTCCTCTGGTTTTCATCACTAGTTGTTCAGAAAACAGCATCATGTCACTTTTGGTGTTTTCAGGCCTCGAAAAGCATTTTGAGAGCATGTTGTCACTTAGGCTGTTACTTTTGACCAGAAGCACTCAGAAGCAAGTTTCCAAGCCAGAAACATGTGGTTTGGTGAATTCCATAGTAGCAAGGCAGTTTCCTCTGCTTTCCATCACTAGTTGTTCAGAAAACAGCATCATGTCACTTTTAGTGTTTTCAGGCCTCGAAAAGCATTTTGACAGCATGTTGTCACTTAGGCTGTTACTTTTGATTAGAAGCACTCAGAAGCAAGTTTCCAAGCCAGAAACATGTGGTTTGGTGAATTCCATAGTAGCAAGGCAGTTTCCTCTGGTTTTCATCACTAGTTGGTCCGAAAACAGCATCATGTCACTTTTGGTGTTTTCAGGCCTCGAAAAGCATTTTGAGAGCATATTGTCACTTAGGCTGTTACTTTTGACCAGAAGCACTCAGAAGCAAGTTTCCAAGCCAGAAACATGTGGTTTGGTGAATTCTATAGTAGCAAGGCAGTTTCCTCTGGTTTCCATCACTAGTTGTTCAGAAAACAGCATCATGTCACTTTTAGTGTTTTCAGGCCTCGAAAAGCATTTTGAGAGCATGTTGTCACTTAGGCTGTTACTTTTGACCAGAAGCACTCAGAAGCAAGTTTCCAAGCCAGAAACATGTGGTTTGGTTAATTCCATAGTAACAAGGCAGTTTCCTCTGGTTTCCATCACTAGTTGTTCAGAAAACAGCATCATGTCACTTTTAGTGTTTTCAGGCCTCGAAAAGCATTTTGACAGCATGTTGTCACTTAGGCTGTTACTTTTGACCAGAAGCACTCAGAAGCAAGTTTCCAAGCCAGAAACATGTGGTTTGGTGAATTCCATAGTAGCAAGGCAGTTTACTCTGGTTTCCATCACTAGTTGGTCTGAAAACAGCATCATGTCACTTTTGGTGTTTTCAGGCCTCGAAAAGCATTTTGAGAGCATTTTGTCACTTAGGCTGTTACTTTTGACCAGAAGCACTCAGAAGCAAGTTTCCAAGCCAGAAACATGTGGTTTGGTGAATTCCATAGTAGCAAGGTAGTTTCCTCTGGTTTTCATCACTAGTTGGTCCGAAAACAGCATCATGTCACTTTTGGTGTTTTCAGGCCTCGAAAAGCATTTTGAGAGCATATTGTTACTTAGGCTGTTACTTTTGACCAGAAGCACTCAGAAGCAAGTTTCCAAGCCAGAAACATGTGGTTTGGTGAATTCTATAGTAGCAAGGCAGTTTCCTCTGGTTTCCATCACTAGTTGTTCAGAAAACAGCATCATGTCACTTTTGGTGTTTTCAGGCCTCGAAAAGCATTTTGAGAGCATGTTGTCACTTAGGCTGTTACTTTTGACCAGAAGCACTCAGAAGCAAGTTTCCAAGCCAGAAACATGTGGTTTGGTGAATTCCATAGTAGCAAGGCAGTTTCCTCTGGTTTTCATCACTAGTTGTTCAGAAAACAGCATCATGTCACTTTTGGTGTTTTCAGGCCTCGAAAAGCATTTTGAGAGCATGTTGTCACTTAGGCTGTTACTTTTGACCAGAAGCACTCAGAAGCAAGTTTCCAAGCCAGAAACATGTGGTTTGGTGAATTCCATAGTAGCAAGGCAGTTTCCTCTGGTTTTCATCAATAGTTGGTCCGAAAACAGCATCATGTCACTTTTGGTGTTTTCAGGCCTCGAAAAGCATTTTGAGAGCATGTTGTCACTTAGGCTGTTACTTTTGACCAGAAGCACTCAGAAGCAAGTTTCCAAGCCAGAAACATGTGGTTTGGTGAATTCCATAGTAGCAAGGCAGTTTCCTCTGGTTTTCATCAATAGTTGGTCCGAAAACAGCATCATGTCACTTTTGGTGTTTTCAGGCCTCGAAAAGCATTTTGAGAGCATGTTGTCACTTAGGCTGTTACTTTTGACCAGAAGCACTCAGAAGCAAGTTTCCAAGCCAGAAACATGTGGTTTGGTGAATTCTATAGTAGCAAGGCAGTTTCCTCTGGTTTCCATCACTAGTTGTTCAGAAAACAGCATCATGTCACTTTTAGTGTTTTCAGGCCTCGAAAAGCATTTTGAGAGCATGTTGTCACTTAGGCTGTTACTTTTGACCAGAAGCACTCAGAAACAAGTTTCCAAGCCAGAAACATGTGGTTTGGTGAATTCCATAGTAGCAAGGCAGTTTCCTCTGGTTTTCATCACTAGTTGGTCTGAAAACAGCATCATGTCACTTTTGGTGTTTTCAGGCCTCGAAAAGCATTTTGAGAGCATGTTGTCACTTAGGCTGTTACTTTTGACCAGAAGCACTCAGAAGCAAGTTTCCAAGCCAGAAACATGTGGTTTGGTGAATTCCATAGTAGCAAGGCAGTTTCCTCTGGTTTCCATCACTAGTTGTTCAGAAAACAGCATCATGTCACTTTTGGTGTTTTCAGGCCTCGAAAAGCATTTTGAGAGCATGTTGTCACTTAGGCTGTTACTTTTGACCAGAAGCACTCAGACGCAAGTTTCCAAGCCAGAAACATGTGGTTTGGTGAATTCCATAGTAGCAAGGCAGTTTCCTCTGGTTTCCATCACTAGTTGTTCAGAAAACAGCATCATGTCCCTTTTAGTGTTTTCAGGCCTCGAAAAGCATTTTGAGAGCATGTTGTCACTTAGGCTGTTACTTTTGACCAGAAGCACTCAGAAGCAAGTTTCCAAGCCAGAAACATGTGGTTTGGTGAATTCCATAGTAGCAAGGCAGTTTCCTCTGGTTTCCATCACTAGTTGTTCAGAAAACAGCATCATGTCACTTTTAGTGTTTTCAGGCCTCGAAAAGCATTTTGAGAGCATGTTGTCACTTAGGCTGTTACTTTTGACTAGAAGCACTCAGACGCAAGTTTCCAAGCCAGAAACATGTGGTTTGGTGAATTCCATAGTAGCAAGGCAGTTTCCTCTGGTTTCCATCACTAGTTGTTCAGAAAACAGCATCATGTCACTTTTGGTGTTTTCAGGCCTCGAAAAGCATTTTGAGAGCATGTTGTCACTTAGGCTGTTACTTTTGACCAGAAGCACTCAGAAGCAAGTTTCCAAGCCAGAAACATGTGGTTTGGTGAATTCTATAGTAGCAAGGCAGTTTCCTCTGGTTTCCATCACTAGTTGTTCAGAAAACAGCATCATGTCACTTTTGGTGTTTTCAGGCCTCGAAAAGCATTTTGAGAGCATGTTGTCACTTAGGCTGTTACTTTTGACCAGAAGCACTCAGAAGCAAGTTTCCAAGCCAGAAACATGTGGTTTGGTGAATTCCATAGTAGCAAGGCAGTTTCCTCTGGTTTTCATCACTAGTTGGTCCGAAAACAGCATCATGTCACTTTTGGTGTTTTCAGGCCTCGAAAAGCATTTTGAGAGCATGTTGTCACTTAGGCTGTTACTTTTGACCAGAAGCACTCAGAAGCAAGTTTCCAAGCCAGAAACATGTGGTTTGGTGAATTCCATAGTAGCAAGGCAGTTTACTCTGGTTTCCATGACTAGTTGTTCAGAAAACAGCATCATGTCACTTTTAGTGTTTTCAGGCCTCGAAAAGCATTTTGAGAGCATGTTGTCACTTAGGCTGTTACTTTTGACCAGAAGCACTCAGAAGCAAGTTTCCAAGCCAGAAACATGTGGTTTGGTGAATTCTATAGTAGCAAGGCAGTTTCCTCTGGTTTCCATCACTAGTTGTTCAGAAAACAGCATCATGTCACTTTTGGTGTTTTCAGGCCTCGAAGAGCATTTTGAGAGCATGTTGTCACTTAGGCTGTTACTTTTGACCAGAAGCACTCAGAAGCAAGTTTCCAAGCCAGAAACATGTGGTTTGGCGAATTCTATAGTAGCAAGGCAGTTTCCTCTGGTTTCCATCACTAGTTGTTCAGAAAACAGCATCATGTCACTTTTGGTGTTTTCAGGCCTCGAAAAGCATTTTGAGAGCATGTTGTCACTTAGGCTGTTACTTTTGACCAGAAGCACTCAGAAACAAGTTTCCAAGCCAGAAACATGTGGTTTGGTGAATTCCATAGTAGCAAGGCAGTTTCCTCTGGTTTTCATCACTAGTTGGTCTGAAAACAGCATCATGTCACTTTTGGTGTTTTCAGGCCTCGAAAAGCATTTTGAGAGCATGTTGTCACTTAGGCTGTTACTTTTGACCAGAAGCACTCAGAAGCAAGTTTCCAAGCCAGAAACATGTGGTTTGGTGAATTCCATAGTAGCAAGGCAGTTTACTCTGGTTTTCATCACTAGTTGTTCCGAAAACAGCATCATGTCACTTTTGGTGTTTTCAGGCCTCGAAAAGCATTTTGAGAGCATGTTGTCACTTAGGCTGTTACTTTTGACCAGAAGCACTCAGAAGCAAGTTTCCAAGCCAGAAACATGTGGTTTGGTGAATTCCATAGTAGCAAGGCAGTTTCCTCTGGTTTTCATCACTAGTTGGTCTGAAAACAGCATCATGTCACTTTTGGTGTTTTCAGGCCTCGAAAAGCATTTTGAGAGCATGTTGTCACTTAGGCTGTTACTTTTGACCAGAAGCACTCAGAAGCAAGTTTCCAAGCCAGAAACATGTGGTTTGGTGAATTCTATAGTAGCAAGGCAGTTTCCTCTGGTTTCCATCACTAGTTGTTCCGAAAACAGCATCATGTCACTTTTGGTGTTTTCAGGCCTCGAAAAGCATTTTGAGAGCATGTTGTCACTTAGGCTGTTACTTTTGACCAGAAGCACTCAGAAGCAAGTTTCCAAGCCAGAAACATGTGGTTTGGTGAATTCTATAGTAGCAAGGCAGTTTCCTCTGGTTTCCATCACTAGTTGTTCAGAAAACAGCATCATGTCACTTTTGGTGTTTTCAGGCCTCGAAGAGCATTTTGAGAGCATGTTGTCACTTAGGCTGTTACTTTTGACCAGAAGCACTCAGAAGCAAGTTTCCAAGCCAGAAACATGTGGTTTGGCGAATTCTATAGTAGCAAGGCAGTTTCCTCTGGTTTCCATCACTAGTTGTTCAGAAAACAGCATCATGTCACTTTTGGTGTTTTCAGGCCTCGAAAAGCATTTTGAGAGCATGTTGTCACTTAGGCTGTTACTTTTGACCAGAAGCACTCAGAAACAAGTTTCCAAGCCAGAAACATGTGGTTTGGTGAATTCCATAGTAGCAAGGCAGTTTCCTCTGGTTTTCATCACTAGTTGGTCTGAAAACAGCATCATGTCACTTTTGGTGTTTTCAGGCCTCGAAAAGCATTTTGAGAGCATGTTGTCACTTAGGCTGTTACTTTTGACCAGAAGCACTCAGAAGCAAGTTTCCAAGCCAGAAACATGTGGTTTGGTGAATTCCATAGTAGCAAGGCAGTTTACTCTGGTTTTCATCACTAGTTGTTCAGAAAACAGCATCATGTCACTTTTGGTGTTTTCAGGCCTCGAAAAGCATTTTGAGAGCATGTTGTCACTTAGGCTGTTACTTTTGACCAGAAGCACTCAGAAGCAAGTTTCCAAGCCAGAAACATGTGGTTTGGTGAATTCCATAGTAGCAAGGCAGTTTCCTCTGGTTTCCATCACTAGTTGGTCAGAAAACAGCATCATGTCACTTTTGGTGTTTTCAGGCCTCGAAAAGCATTTTGAGAGCATGTTGTCACTTAGGCTGTTACTTTTGACCAAAAGCACTCAGAAGCAAGTTTCCAAGCCAGAAACATGTGGTTTGGTGAATTCTATAGTAGCAAGGCAGTTTCCTCTGGTTTCCATCACTAGTTGTTCCGAAAACAGCATCATGTCACTTTTGGTGTTTTCAGGCCTCGAAAAGCATTTTGAGAGCATGTTGTCACTTAGGCTGTTACTTTTGACCAGAAGCACTCAGAAGCAAGTTTCCAAGCCAGAAACATGTGGTTTGGTGAATTCCATAGTAGCAAGGCAGTTTCCTCTGGTTTCCATCACTAGTTGTTCAGAAAACAGCATCATGTCACTTTTAGTGTTTTCAGGCCTCGAAAAGCATTTTGAGAGCATGTTGTCACTTAGGCTGTTACTTTTGACCAGAAGCACTCAGAAGCAAGTTTCCAAGCCAGAAACATGTGGTTTGGTGAATTCCATAGTAGCAAGGCAGTTTCCTCTGGTTTCCATCACTAGTTGTTCAGAAAACAGCATCATGTCCCTTTTAGTGTTTTCAGGCCTCGAAAAGCATTTTGAGAGCATGTTGTCACTTAGGCTGTTACTTTTGACCAGAAGCACTCAGAAGCAAGTTTCCAAGCCAGAAACATGTGGTTTGGTGAATTCCATAGTAGCAAGGCAGTTTCCTCTGGTTTCCATCACTAGTTGTTCAGAAAACAGCATCATGTCACTTTTAGTGTTTTCAGGCCTCGAAAAGCATTTTGAGAGCATGTTGTCACTTAGGCTGTTACTTTTGACTAGAAGCACTCAGACGCAAGTTTCCAAGCCAGAAACATGTGGTTTGGTGAATTCCATAGTAGCAAGGCAGTTTCCTCTGGTTTCCATCACTAGTTGTTCAGAAAACAGCATCATGTCACTTTTGGTGTTTTCAGGCCTCGAAAAGCATTTTGAGAGCATGTTGTCACTTAGGCTGTTACTTTTGACCAGAAGCACTCAGAAGCAAGTTTCCAAGCCAGAAACATGTGGTTTGGTGAATTCTATAGTAGCAAGGCAGTTTCCTCTGGTTTCCATCACTAGTTGTTCAGAAAACAGCATCATGTCACTTTTGGTGTTTTCAGGCCTCGAAAAGCATTTTGAGAGCATGTTGTCACTTAGGCTGTTACTTTTGACCAGAAGCACTCAGAAGCAAGTTTCCAAGCCAGAAACATGTGGTTTGGTGAATTCCATAGTAGCAAGGCAGTTTCCTCTGGTTTTCATCACTAGTTGGTCCGAAAACAGCATCATGTCACTTTTGGTGTTTTCAGGCCTCGAAAAGCATTTTGAGAGCATATTGTCACTTAGGCTGTTACTTTTGACCAGAAGCACTCAGAAGCAAGTTTCCAAGCCAGAAACATGTGGTTTGGTGAATTCTATAGTAGCAAGGCAGTTTCCTCTGGTTTCCATCACTAGTTGTTCCGAAAACAGCATCATGTCACTTTTGGTGTTTTCAGGCCTCGAAAAGCATTTTGAGAGCATGTTGTCACTTAGGCTGTTACTTTTGACCAGAAGCACTCAGAAGCAAGTTTCCAAGCCAGAAACATGTGGTTTGGTGAATTCTATAGTAGCAAGGCAGTTTCCTCTGGTTTCCATCACTAGTTGTTCCGAAAACAGCATCATGTCACTTTTGGTGTTTTCAGGCCTCGAAAAGCATTTTGAGAGCATGTTGTCACTTAGGCTGTTACTTTTGACCAGAAGCACTCAGAAGCAAGTTTCCAAGCCAGAAACATGTGGTTTGGTGAATTCTATAGTAGCAAGGCAGTTTCCTCTGGTTTCCATCACTAGTTGTTCAGAAAACAGCATCATGTCACTTTTGGTGTTTTCAGGCCTCGAAGAGCATTTTGAGAGCATGTTGTCACTTAGGCTGTTACTTTTGACCAGAAGCACTCAGAAGCAAGTTTCCAAGCCAGAAACATGTGGTTTGGCGAATTCTATAGTAGCAAGGCAGTTTCCTCTGGTTTCCATCACTAGTTGTTCAGAAAACAGCATCATGTCACTTTTGGTGTTTTCAGGCCTCGAAAAGCATTTTGAGAGCATGTTGTCACTTAGGCTGTTACTTTTGACCAGAAGCACTCAGAAACAAGTTTCCAAGCCAGAAACATGTGGTTTGGTGAATTCCATAGTAGCAAGGCAGTTTCCTCTGGTTTTCATCACTAGTTGGTCTGAAAACAGCATCATGTCACTTTTGGTGTTTTCAGGCCTCGAAAAGCATTTTGAGAGCATGTTGTCACTTAGGCTGTTACTTTTGACCAGAAGCACTCAGAAGCAAGTTTCCAAGCCAGAAACATGTGGTTTGGTGAATTCCATAGTAGCAAGGCAGTTTACTCTGGTTTTCATCACTAGTTGTTCCGAAAACAGCATCATGTCACTTTTGGTGTTTTCAGGCCTCGAAAAGCATTTTGAGAGCATGTTGTCACTTAGGCTGTTACTTTTGACCAGAAGCACTCAGAAGCAAGTTTCCAAGCCAGAAACATGTGGTTTGGTGAATTCCATAGTAGCAAGGCAGTTTCCTCTGGTTTCCATCACTAGTTGGTCAGAAAACAGCATCATGTCACTTTTGGTGTTTTCAGGCCTCGAAAAGCATTTTGAGAGCATGTTGTCACTTAGGCTGTTACTTTTGACCAAAAGCACTCAGAAGCAAGTTTCCAAGCCAGAAACATGTGGTTTGGTGAATTCTATAGTAGCAAGGCAGTTTCCTCTGGTTTCCATCACTAGTTGTTCCGAAAACAGCATCATGTCACTTTTGGTGTTTTCAGGCCTCGAAAAGCATTTTGAGAGCATGTTGTCACTTAGGCTGTTACTTTTGACCAGAAGCACTCAGAAGCAAGTTTCCAAGCCAGAAACATGTGGTTTGGTGAATTCTATAGTAGCAAGGCAGTTTCCTCTGGTTTCCATCACTAGTTGTTCAGAAAACAGCATCATGTCACTTTTGGTGTTTTCAGGCCTCGAAAAGCATTTTGAGAGCATGTTGTCACTTAGGCTGTTACTTTTGACCAGAAGCACTCAGAAGCAAGTTTCCAAGCCAGAAACATGTGGTTTGGTGAATTCTATAGTAGCAAGGCAGTTTCCTCTGGTTTCCATCACTAGTTGTTCAGAAAACAGCATCATGTCACTTTTAGTGTTTTCAGGCCTCGAAAAGCATTTTGAGAGCATGTTGTCACTTAGGCTGTTACTTTTGACCTGAAGCACTCAGAAGCAAGTTTCCAAGCCAGAAACATGTGGTTTGGTGAATTCCATAGTAGCAAGGCAGTTTCCTCTGGTTTCCATCACTAGTTGTTCAGAAAACAGCATCATGTCACTTTTGGTGTTTTCAGGCCTCGAAAAGCATTTTGAGAGCATGTTGTCACTTAGGCTGTTACTTTTGACCAGAAGCACTCAGAAGCAAGTTTCCAAGCCAGAAACATGTGGTTTGGTGAATTCTATAGTAGCAAGGCAGTTTACTCTGGTTTCCATCACTAGTTGTTCAGAAAACAGCATCATGTCACTTTTAGTGTTTTCAGGCCTCGAAAAGCATTTTGAGAGCATGTTGTCACTTAGGCTGTTACTTTTGACCAGAAGCACTCAGAAGCAAGTTTCCAAGCCAGAAACATGTGGTTTGGTGAATTCTATAGTAGCAAGGCAGTTTCCTCTGGTTTCCATCACTAGTTGTTCAGAAAACAGCATCATGTCACTTTTGGTGTTTTCAGGCCTCGAAAAGCATTTTGAGAGCATGTTGTCACTTAGGCTGTTACTTTTGACCAGAAGCACTCAGAAACAAGTTTCCAAGCCAGAAACATGTGGTTTGGTGAATTCCATAGTAGCAAGGCAGTTTCCTCTGGTTTCCATCACTAGTTGTTCAGAAAACAGCATCATGTCACTTTTGGTGTTTTCAGGCCTCGAAAAGCATTTTGAGAGCATGTTGTCACTTAGGCTGTTACTTTTGACCAGAAGCACTCAGAAGCAAGTTTCCAAGCCAGAAACATGTGGTTTGGTGAATTCTATAGTAGCAAGGCAGTTTCCTCTGGTTTCCATCACTAGTTGTTCAGAAAACAGCATCATGTCACTTTTGGTGTTTTCAGGCCTCGAAAAGCATTTTGAGAGCATGTTGTCACTTAGGCTGTTACTTTTGACCAGAAGCACTCAGAAGCAAGTTTCCAAGCCAGAAACATGTGGTTTGGTGAATTCCATAGTAGCAAGGCAGTTTCCTCTGGTTTCCATCACTAGTTGTTCAGAAAACAGCATCATGTCACTTTTGGTGTTTTCAGGCCTCGAAAAGCATTTTGAGAGCATGTTGTCACTTAGGCTGTTACTTTTGACCAGAAGCACTCAGAAGCAAGTTTCCAAGCCAGAAACATGTGGTTTGGTGAATTCTATAGTAGCAAGGCAGTTTCCTCTGGTTTCCATCACTAGTTGTTCAGAAAACAGCATCATGTCACTTTTGGTGTTTTCAGGCCTCGAAAAGCATTTTGAGAGCATTTTGTCACTTAGGCTGTTACTTTTGACCAGAAGCACTCAGAAGCAAGTTTCCAAGCCAGAAACATGTGGTTTGGTGAATTCCATAGTAGCAAGGTAGTTTCCTCTGGTTTTCATCACTAGTTGGTCCGAAAACAGCATCATGTCACTTTTGGTGTTTTCAGGCCTCGAAAAGCATTTTGAGAGCATGTTGTCACTTAGGCTGTTACTTTTGACCAGAAGCACTCAGAAACAAGTTTCCAAGCCAGAAACATGTGGTTTGGTGAATTCCATAGTAGCAAGGCAGTTTCCTCTGGTTTTCATCACTAGTTGTTCAGAAAACAGAATCATGTCACTTTTGGTGTTTTCAGGCCTCGAAAAGCATTTTGAGAGCATGTTGTCACTTAGGCTGTTACTTTTGACCAGAAGCACTCAGAAACAAGTTTCCAAGCCAGAAACATGTGGTTTGGTGAATTCCATAGTAGCAAGGCAGTTTCCTCTGGTTTCCATCACTAGTTGTTCCGAAAACAGCATCATGTCACTTTTGGTGTTTTCAGGCCTCGAAAAGCATTTTGAGAGCATGTTGTCACTTAGGCTGTTACTTTTGACCAGAAGCACTCAGAAGCAAGTTTCCAAGCCAGAAACATGTGGTTTGGTGAATTCTATAGTAGCAAGGCAGTTTCCTCTGGTTTCCATCACTAGTTGTTCAGAAAACAGCATCATGTCACTTTTGGTGTTTTCAGGCCTCGAAAAGCATTTTGAGAGCATGTTGTCACTTAGGCTGTTACTTTTGACCAGAAGCACTCAGAAGCAAGTTTCCAAGCCAGAAACATGTGGTTTGGTGAATTCCATAGTAGCAAGGCAGTTTACTCTGGTTTTCATCACTAGTTGTTCCGAAAACAGCATCATGTCACTTTTGGTGTTTTCAGGCCTCGAAAAGCATTTTGAGAGCATGTTGTCACTTAGGCTGTTACTTTTGACCAGAAGCACTCAGAAGCAAGTTTCCAAGCCAGAAACATGTGGTTTGGTGAATTCCATAGTAGCAAGGCAGTTTCCTCTGGTTTCCATCACTAGTTGGTCAGAAAACAGCATCATGTCACTTTTGGTGTTTTCAGGCCTCGAAAAGCATTTTGAGAGCATGTTGTCACTTAGGCTGTTACTTTTGACCAAAAGCACTCAGAAGCAAGTTTCCAAGCCAGAAACATGTGGTTTGGTGAATTCTATAGTAGCAAGGCAGTTTCCTCTGGTTTCCATCACTAGTTGTTCCGAAAACAGCATCATGTCACTTTTGGTGTTTTCAGGCCTCGAAAAGCATTTTGAGAGCATGTTGTCACTTAGGCTGTTACTTTTGACCAGAAGCACTCAGAAGCAAGTTTCCAAGCCAGAAACATGTGGTTTGGTGAATTCTATAGTAGCAAGGCAGTTTCCTCTGGTTTCCATCACTAGTTGTTCAGAAAACAGCATCATGTCACTTTTGGTGTTTTCAGGCCTCGAAAAGCATTTTGAGAGCATGTTGTCACTTAGGCTGTTACTTTTGACCAGAAGCACTCAGAAGCAAGTTTCCAAGCCAGAAACATGTGGTTTGGTGAATTCTATAGTAGCAAGGCAGTTTCCTCTGGTTTCCATCACTAGTTGTTCAGAAAACAGCATCATGTCACTTTTAGTGTTTTCAGGCCTCGAAAAGCA
This sequence comes from Epinephelus lanceolatus, assembly GCF_041903045.1. Classification (NCBI taxonomy): domain Eukaryota; kingdom Metazoa; phylum Chordata; class Actinopteri; order Perciformes; family Serranidae; genus Epinephelus; species Epinephelus lanceolatus. Next base: position 2,718,988 of record NC_135747.1, read on the forward strand.
TTTTGAGAGCATGTTGTCACTTAGGCTGTTACTTTTGACCTGAAGCACTCAGAAGCAAGTTTCCAAGCCAGAAACATGTGGTTTGGTGAATTCCATAGTAGCAAGGCAGTTTCCTCTGGTTTCCATCACTAGTTGTTCAGAAAACAGCATCATGTCACTTTTGGTGTTTTCAGGCCTCGAAAAGCATTTTGAGAGCATGTTGTCACTTAGGCTGTTACTTTTGACCAGAAGCACTCAGAAGCAAGTTTCCAAGCCAGAAACATGTGGTTTGGTGAATTCTATAGTAGCAAGGCAGTTTACTCTGGTTTCCATCACTAGTTGTTCAGAAAACAGCATCATGTCACTTTTAGTGTTTTCAGGCCTCGAAAAGCATTTTGAGAGCATGTTGTCACTTAGGCTGTTACTTTTGACCAGAAGCACTCAGAAGCAAGTTTCCAAGCCAGAAACATGTGGTTTGGTGAATTCTATAGTAGCAAGGCAGTTTCCTCTGGTTTCCATCACTAGTTGTTCAGAAAACAGCATCATGTCACTTTTGGTGTTTTCAGGCCTCGAAAAGCATTTTGAGAGCATGTTGTCACTTAGGCTGTTACTTTTGACCAGAAGCACTCAGAAACAAGTTTCCAAGCCAGAAACATGTGGTTTGGTGAATTCCATAGTAGCAAGGCAGTTTCCTCTGGTTTCCATCACTAGTTGTTCAGAAAACAGCATCATGTCACTTTTGGTGTTTTCAGGCCTCGAAAAGCATTTTGAGAGCATGTTGTCACTTAGGCTGTTACTTTTGACCAGAAGCACTCAGAAGCAAGTTTCCAAGCCAGAAACATGTGGTTTGGTGAATTCTATAGTAGCAAGGCAGTTTCCTCTGGTTTCCATCACTAGTTGTTCAGAAAACAGCATCATGTCACTTTTGGTGTTTTCAGGCCTCGAAAAGCATTTTGAGAGCATGTTGTCACTTAGGCTGTTACTTTTGACCAGAAGCACTCAGAAGCAAGTTTCCAAGCCAGAAACATGTGGTTTGGTGAATTCCATAGTAGCAAGGCAGTTTCCTCTGGTTTCCATCACTAGTTGTTCAGAAAACAGCATCATGTCACTTTTGGTGTTTTCAGGCCTCGAAAAGCATTTTGAGAGCATGTTGTCACTTAGGCTGTTACTTTTGACCAGAAGCACTCAGAAGCAAGTTTCCAAGCCAGAAACATGTGGTTTGGTGAATTCTATAGTAGCAAGGCAGTTTCCTCTGGTTTCCATCACTAGTTGTTCAGAAAACAGCATCATGTCACTTTTGGTGTTTTCAGGCCTCAAAAAGCATTTTGAGAGCATTTTGTCACTTAGGCTGTTACTTTTGACCAGAAGCACTCAGAAGCAAGTTTCCAAGCCAGAAACATGTGGTTTGGTGAATTCCATAGTAGCAAGGTAGTTTCCTCTGGTTTTCATCACTAGTTGGTCCGAAAACAGCATCATGTCACTTTTGGTGTTTTCAGGCCTCGAAAAGCATTTTGAGAGCATGTTGTCACTTAGGCTGTTACTTTTGACCAGAAGCACTCAGAAACAAGTTTCCAAGCCAGAAACATGTGGTTTGGTGAATTCCATAGTAGCAAGGCAGTTTCCTCTGGTTTTCATCACTAGTTGTTCAGAAAACAGCATCATGTCACTTTTGGTGTTTTCAGGCCTCGAAAAGCATTTTGAGAGCATGTTGTCACTTAGGCTGTTACTTTTGACCAGAAGCACTCAGAAACAAGTTTCCAAGCCAGAAACATGTGGTTTGGTGAATTCCATAGTAGCAAGGCAGTTTCCTCTGGTTTCCATCACTAGTTGTTCCGAAAACAGCATCATGTCACTTTTGGTGTTTTCAGGCCTCGAAAAGCATTTTGAGAGCATGTTGTCACTTAGGCTGTTACTTTTGACCAGAAGCACTCAGAAGCAAGTTTCCAAGCCAGAAACATGTGGTTTGGTGAATTCTATAGTAGCAAGGCAGTTTCCTCTGGTTTCCATCACTAGTTGTTCAGAAAACAGCATCATGTCACTTTTGGTGTTTTCAGGCCTCGAAAAGCATTTTGAGAGCATGTTGTCACTTAGGCTGTTACTTTTGACCAGAAGCACTCAGAAGCAAGTTTCCAAGCCAGAAACATGTGGTTTGGTGAATTCTATAGTAGCAAGGCAGTTTCCTCTGCTTTCCATCACTAGTTGTTCAGAAAACAGCATCATGTCACTTTTGGTGTTTTCAGGCCTCGAAAAGCATTTTGAGAGCATGTTGTCACTAAGGCTGTTACTTTTGACCAGAAGCACTCAGAAGCAAGTTTCCAAGCCAGAAACATGTGGTTTGGTGAATTCTATAGTAGCAAGGCAGTTTCCTCTGGTTTCCATCACTAGTTGTTCAGAAAACAGCATCATGTCACTTTTAGTGTTTTCAGGCCTCGAAAAGCATTTTGAGAGCATGTTGTCACTTAGGCTGTTACTTTTGACCTGAAGCACTCAGAAGCAAGTTTCCAAGCCAGAAACATGTGGTTTGGTGAATTCTATAGTAGCAAGGCAGTTTACTCTGGTTTCCATCACTAGTTGTTCAGAAAACAGCATCATGTCACTTTTAGTGTTTTCAGGCCTCGAAAAGCATTTTGAGAGCATGTTGTCACTTAGGCTGTTACTTTTGACCAGAAGCACTCAGAAGCAAGTTTCCAAGCCAGAAACATGTGGTTTGGTTAATTCCATAGTAACAAGGCAGTTTCCTCTGGTTTCCATCACTAGTTGTTCAGAAAACAGCATCATGTCACTTTTAGTGTTTTCAGGCCTCGAAAAGCATTTTGACAGCATGTTGTCACTTAGGCTGTTACTTTTGACCAGAAGCACTCAGAAGCAAGTTTCCAAGCCAGAAACATGTGGTTTGGTGAATTCCATAGTAGCAAGGCAGTTTCCTCTGGTTTCCATCACTAGTTGTTCAGAAAACAGCATCATGTCACTTTTGGTGTTTTCAGGCCTCGAAAAGCATTTTGAGAGCATGTTGTCACTTAGGCTGTTACTTTTGACCAGAAGCACTCAGAAGCAAGTTTCCAAGCCAGAAACATGTGGTTTGGTGAATTCCATAGTAGCAAGGCAGTTTCCTCTGCTTTCCATCACTAGTTGTTCAGAAAACAGCATCATGTCACTTTTAGTGTTTTCAGGCCTCGAAAAGCATTTTGAGAGCATGTTGTCACTTAGGCTGTTACTTTTGACTAGAAGCACTCAGAAGCAAGTTTCCAAGCCAGAAACATGTGGTTTGGTGAATTCCATAGTAGCAAGGCAGTTTCCTCTGGTTTTCATCACTAGTTGTTCCGAAAACAGCATCATGTCACTTTTGGTGTTTTCAGGCCTCGAAAAGCATTTTGAGAGCATGTTGTCACTTAGGCTGTTACTTTTGACCAGAAGCACTCAGAAGCAAGTTTCCAAGCCAGAAACATGTGGTTTGGTGAATTCTATAGTAGCAAGGCAGTTTCCTCTGGTTTCCATCACTAGTTGTTCAGAAAACAGCATCATGTCACTTTTAGTGTTTTCAGGCCTCGAAAAGCATTTTGAGAGCATGTTGTCACTTAGGCTGTTACTTTTGACCAGAAGCACTCAGAAGCAAGTTTCCAAGCCAGAAACATGTGGTTTGGTTAATTCCATAGTAACAAGGCAGTTTCCTCTGGTTTCCATCACTAGTTGTTCAGAAAACAGCATCATGTCACTTTTAGTGTTTTCAGGCCTCGAAAAGCATTTTGACAGCATGTTGTCACTTAGGCTGTTACTTTTGACCAGAAGCACTCAGAAGCAAGTTTCCAAGCCAGAAACATGTGGTTTGGTGAATTCCATAGTAGCAAGGCAGTTTACTCTGGTTTCCATCACTAGTTGGTCTGAAAACAGCATCATGTCACTTTTGGTGTTTTCAGGCCTCGAAAAGCATTTTGAGAGCATTTTGTCACTTAGGCTGTTACTTTTGACCAGAAGCACTCAGAAGCAAGTTTCCAAGCCAGAAACATGTGGTTTGGTGAATTCCATAGTAGCAAGGTAGTTTCCTCTGGTTTTCATCACTAGTTGGTCCGAAAACAGCATCATGTCACTTTTGGTGTTTTCAGGCCTCGAAAAGCATTTTGAGAGCATGTTGTCACTTAGGCTGTTACTTTTGACCAGAAGCACTCAGAAACAAGTTTCCAAGCCAGAAACATGTGGTTTGGTGAATTCCATAGTAGCAAGGCAGTTTCCTCTGGTTTCCATCACTAGTTGTTCCGAAAACAGCATCATGTCACTTTTGGTGTTTTCAGGCCTCGAAAAGCATTTTGAGAGCATGTTGTCACTTAGGCTGTTACTTTTGACCAGAAGCACTCAGAAGCAAGTTTCCAAGCCAGAAACATGTGGTTTGGTGAATTCTATAGTAGCAAGGCAGTTTCCTCTGGTTTCCATCACTAGTTGTTCAGAAAACAGCATCATGTCACTTTTGGTGTTTTCAGGCCTCGAAAAGCATTTTGAGAGCATGTTGTCACTTAGGCTGTTACTTTTGACCAGAAGCACTCAGAAGCAAGTTTCCAAGCCAGAAACATGTGGTTTGGTGAATTCTATAGTAGCAAGGCAGTTTCCTCTGCTTTCCATCACTAGTTGTTCAGAAAACAGCATCATGTCACTTTTGGTGTTTTCAGGCCTCGAAAAGCATTTTGAGAGCATGTTGTCACTAAGGCTGTTACTTTTGACCAGAAGCACTCAGAAGCAAGTTTCCAAGCCAGAAACATGTGGTTTGGTGAATTCTATAGTAGCAAGGCAGTTTCCTCTGGTTTCCATCACTAGTTGTTCAGAAAACAGCATCATGTCACTTTTAGTGTTTTCAGGCCTCGAAAAGCATTTTGAGAGCATGTTGTCACTTAGGCTGTTACTTTTGACCTGAAGCACTCAGAAGCAAGTTTCCAAGCCAGAAACATGTGGTTTGGTGAATTCTATAGTAGCAAGGCAGTTTACTCTGGTTTCCATCACTAGTTGTTCAGAAAACAGCATCATGTCACTTTTAGTGTTTTCAGGCCTCGAAAAGCATTTTGAGAGCATGTTGTCACTTAGGCTGTTACTTTTGACCAGAAGCACTCAGAAGCAAGTTTCCAAGCCAGAAACATGTGGTTTGGTTAATTCCATAGTAACAAGGCAGTTTCCTCTGGTTTCCATCACTAGTTGTTCAGAAAACAGCATCATGTCACTTTTAGTGTTTTCAGGCCTCGAAAAGCATTTTGACAGCATGTTGTCACTTAGGCTGTTACTTTTGACCAGAAGCACTCAGAAGCAAGTTTCCAAGCCAGAAACATGTGGTTTGGTGAATTCCATAGTAGCAAGGCAGTTTCCTCTGGTTTCCATCACTAGTTGTTCAGAAAACAGCATCATGTCACTTTTGGTGTTTTCAGGCCTCGAAAAGCATTTTGAGAGCATGTTGTCACTTAGGCTGTTACTTTTGACCAGAAGCACTCAGAAGCAAGTTTCCAAGCCAGAAACATGTGGTTTGGTGAATTCCATAGTAGCAAGGCAGTTTCCTCTGCTTTCCATCACTAGTTGTTCAGAAAACAGCATCATGTCACTTTTAGTGTTTTCAGGCCTCGAAAAGCATTTTGAGAGCATGTTGTCACTTAGGCTGTTACTTTTGACCAGAAGCACTCAGAAGCAAGTTTCCAAGCCAGAAACATGTGGTTTGGTTAATTCCATAGTAACAAGGCAGTTTCCTCTGGTTTCCATCACTAGTTGTTCAGAAAACAGCATCATGTCACTTTTAGTGTTTTCAGGCCTCGAAAAGCATTTTGACAGCATGTTGTCACTTAGGCTGTTACTTTTGACCAGAAGCACTCAGAAGCAAGTTTCCAAGCCAGAAACATGTGGTTTGGTGAATTCCATAGTAGCAAGGCAGTTTACTCTGGTTTCCATCACTAGTTGGTCTGAAAACAGCATCATGTCACTTTTGGTGTTTTCAGGCCTCGAAAAGCATTTTGAGAGCATTTTGTCACTTAGGCTGTTACTTTTGACCAGAAGCACTCAGAAGCAAGTTTCCAAGCCAGAAACATGTGGTTTGGTGAATTCCATAGTAGCAAGGTAGTTTCCTCTGGTTTTCATCACTAGTTGGTCCGAAAACAGCATCATGTCACTTTTGGTGTTTTCAGGCCTCGAAAAGCATTTTGAGAGCATATTGTTACTTAGGCTGTTACTTTTGACCAGAAGCACTCAGAAGCAAGTTTCCAAGCCAGAAACATGTGGTTTGGTGAATTCTATAGTAGCAAGGCAGTTTCCTCTGGTTTCCATCACTAGTTGTTCAGAAAACAGCATCATGTCACTTTTGGTGTTTTCAGGCCTCGAAAAGCATTTTGAGAGCATGTTGTCACTTAGGCTGTTACTTTTGACCAGAAGCACTCAGAAGCAAGTTTCCAAGCCAGAAACATGTGGTTTGGTGAATTCCATAGTAGCAAGGCAGTTTCCTCTGGTTTTCATCACTAGTTTGTCCGAAAACAGCATCATGTCACTTTTGGTGTTTTCAGGCCTCGAAAAGCATTTTGAGAGCATATTGTCACTTAGGCTGTTACTTTTGACCAGAAGCACTCAGAAGCAAGTTTCCAAGCCAGAAACATGTGGTTTGGTGAATTCTATAGTAGCAAGGCAGTTTCCTCTGGTTTCCATCACTAGTTGTTCAGAAAACAGCATCATGTCACTTTTGGTGTTTTCAGGCCTCGAAAAGCATTTTGAGAGCATGTTGTCACTTAGGCTGTTACTTTTGACCAGAAGCACTCAGAAGCAAGTTTCCAAGCCAGAAACATGTGGTTTGGTGAATTCCATAGTAGCAAGGCAGTTTACTCTGGTTTCCATCACTAGTTGTTCAGAAAACAGCATCATGTCACTTTTAGTGTTTTCAGGCCTCGAAAAGCATTTTGAGAGCATGTTGTCACTTAGGCTGTTACTTTTGACCAGAAGCACTCAGAAACAAATTTCCAAGCCAGAAACATGTGGTTTGGTGAATTCCATAGTAGCAAGGCAGTTTCCTCTGGTTTCCATCACTAGTTGTTCAGATAACAGCATCATGTCACTTTTGGTGTTTTCAGGCCTCGAAAAGCATTTTGAGAGCATGTTGTCACTTAGGCTGTTACTTTTGACCAGAAGCACTCAGAAGCAAGTTTCCAAGCCAGAAACATGTGGTTTGGTGAATTCTATAGTAGCAAGGCAGTTTCCTCTGGTTTCCATCACTAGTTGTTCAGAAAACAGCATCATGTCACTTTTGGTGTTTTCAGGCCTCGAAAAGCATTTTGAGAGCATTTTGTCACTTAGGCTGTTACTTTTGACCAGAAGCACTCAGAAGCAAGTTTCCAAGCCAGAAACATGTGGTTTGGTGAACTCCATAGTAGCAAGGTAGTTTCCTCTGGTTTTCATCACTAGTTGGTCCGAAAACAGCATCATGTCACTTTTGGTGTTTTCAGGCCTCGAAAAGCATTTTGAGAGCATGTTGTCACTTAGGCTGTTACTTTTGACCAGAAGCACTCAGAAACAAGTTTCCAAGCCAGAAACATGTGGTTTGGTGAATTCCATAGTAGCAAGGCAGTTTCCTCTGGTTTTCATCACTAGTTGTTCAGAAAACAGCATCATGTCACTTTTGGTGTTTTCAGGCCTCGAAAAGCATTTTGAGAGCATGTTGTCACTTAGGCTGTTACTTTTGACCAGAAGCACTCAGAAGCAAGTTTCCAAGCCAGAAACATGTGGTTTGGTGAATTCCATAGTAGCAAGGCAGTTTCCTCTGGTTTCCATCACTAGTTGTTCAGATAACAGCATCATGTCACTTTTGGTGTTTTCAGGCCTCGAAAAGCATTTTGAGAGCATGTTGTCACTTAGGCTGTTACTTTTGACCAGAAGCACTCAGAAGCAAGTTTCCAAGCCAGAAACATGTGGTTTGGTGAATTCTATAGTAGCAAGGCAGTTTCCTCTGGTTTCCATCACTAGTTGTTCAGAAAACAGCATCATGTCACTTTTGGTGTTTTCAGGCCTCGAAAAGCATTTTGAGAGCATTTTGTCACTTAGGCTGTTACTTTTGACCAGAAGCACTCAGAAGCAAGTTTCCAAGCCAGAAACATGTGGTTTGGTGAATTCCATAGTAGCAAGGTAGTTTCCTCTGGTTTTCATCACTAGTTGGTCCGAAAACAGCATCATGTCACTTTTGGTGTTTTCAGGCCTCGAAAAGCATTTTGAGAGCATGTTGTCACTTAGGCTGTTACTTTTGACCAGAAGCACTCAGAAACAAGTTTCCAAGCCAGAAACATGTGGTTTGGTGAATTCCATAGTAGCAAGGCAGTTTCCTCTGGTTTTCATCACTAGTTGTTCAGAAAACAGCATCATGTCACTTTTGGTGTTTTCAGGCCTCGAAAAGCATTTTGAGAGCATGTTGTCACTTAGGCTGTTACTTTTGACCAGAAGCACTCAGAAACAAGTTTCCAAGCCAGAAACATGTGGTTTGGTGAATTCCATAGTAGCAAGGCAGTTTCCTCTGGTTTCCATCACTAGTTGTTCCGAAAACAGCATCATGTCACTTTTGGTGTTTTCAGGCCTCGAAAAGCATTTTGAGAGCATGTTGTCACTTAGGCTGTTACTTTTGACCAGAAGCACTCAGAAGCAAGTTTCCAAGCCAGAAACATGTGGTTTGGTGAATTCTATAGTAGCAAGGCAGTTTACTCTGGTTTCCATCACTACTTGTTCAGAAAACAGCATCATGTCACTTTTAGTGTTTTCAGGCCTCGAAAAGCATTTTGAGAGCATGTTGTCACTTAGGCTGTTACTTTTGACCAGAAGCACTCAGAAGCAAGTTTCCAAGCCAGAAACATGTGGTTTGGTGAATTCTATAGTAGCAAGGCAGTTTCCTCTGGTTTCCATCACTAGTTGTTCAGAAAACAGCATCATGTCACTTTTGGTGTTTTCAGGCCTCGAAAAGCATTTTGAGAGCATGTTGTCACTTAGGCTGTTACTTTTGACCAGAAGCACTCAGAAACAAGTTTCCAAGCCAGAAACATGTGGTTTGGTGAATTCCATAGTAGCAAGGCAGTTTCCTCTGGTTTCCATCACTAGTTGTTCAGAAAACAGCATCATGTCACTTTTGGTGTTTTCAGGCCTCGAAAAGCATTTTGAGAGCATGTTGTCACTTAGGCTGTTACTTTTGACCAGAAGCACTCAGAAGCAAGTTTCCAAGCCAGAAACATGTGGTTTGGTGAATTCTATAGTAGCAAGGCAGTTTCCTCTGGTTTCCATCACTAGTTGTTCAGAAAACAGCATCATGTCACTTTTGGTGTTTTCAGGCCTCGAAAAGCATTTTGAGAGCATGTTGTCACTTAGGCTGTTACTTTTGACCAGAAGCACTCAGAAGCAAGTTTCCAAGCCAGAAACATGTGGTTTGGTGAATTCCATAGTAGCAAGGCAGTTTCCTCTGGTTTCCATCACTAGTTGTTCAGAAAACAGCATCATGTCACTTTTGGTGTTTTCAGGCCTCGAAAAGCATTTTGAGAGCATGTTGTCACTTAGGCTGTTACTTTTGACCAGAAGCACTCAGAAGCAAGTTTCCAAGCCAGAAACATGTGGTTTGGTGAATTCCATAGTAGCAAGGCAGTTTCCTCTGGTTTTCATCACTAGTTGTTCAGAAAACAGCATCATGTCACTTTTGGTGTTTTCAGGCCTCGAAAAGCATTTTGAGAGCATGTTGTCACTTAGGCTGTTACTTTTGACCAGAAGCACTCAGAAGCAAGTTTCCAAGCCAGAAACATGTGGTTTGGTGAATTCCATAGTAGCAAGGCAGTTTCCTCTGCTTTCCATCACTAGTTGTTCAGAAAACAGCATCATGTCACTTTTAGTGTTTTCAGGCCTCGAAAAGCATTTTGACAGCATGTTGTCACTTAGGCTGTTACTTTTGATTAGAAGCACTCAGAAGCAAGTTTCCAAGCCAGAAACATGTGGTTTGGTGAATTCCATAGTAGCAAGGCAGTTTCCTCTGGTTTTCATCACTAGTTGGTCCGAAAACAGCATCATGTCACTTTTGGTGTTTTCAGGCCTCGAAAAGCATTTTGAGAGCATATTGTCACTTAGGCTGTTACTTTTGACCAGAAGCACTCAGAAGCAAGTTTCCAAGCCAGAAACATGTGGTTTGGTGAATTCTATAGTAGCAAGGCAGTTTCCTCTGGTTTCCATCACTAGTTGTTCAGAAAACAGCATCATGTCACTTTTAGTGTTTTCAGGCCTCGAAAAGCATTTTGAGAGCATGTTGTCACTTAGGCTGTTACTTTTGACCAGAAGCACTCAGAAGCAAGTTTCCAAGCCAGAAACATGTGGTTTGGTTAATTCCATAGTAACAAGGCAGTTTCCTCTGGTTTCCATCACTAGTTGTTCAGAAAACAGCATCATGTCACTTTTAGTGTTTTCAGGCCTCGAAAAGCATTTTGACAGCATGTTGTCACTTAGGCTGTTACTTTTGACCAGAAGCACTCAGAAGCAAGTTTCCAAGCCAGAAACATGTGGTTTGGTGAATTCCATAGTAGCAAGGCAGTTTACTCTGGTTTCCATCACTAGTTGGTCTGAAAACAGCATCATGTCACTTTTGGTGTTTTCAGGCCTCGAAAAGCATTTTGAGAGCATTTTGTCACTTAGGCTGTTACTTTTGACCAGAAGCACTCAGAAGCAAGTTTCCAAGCCAGAAACATGTGGTTTGGTGAATTCCATAGTAGCAAGGTAGTTTCCTCTGGTTTTCATCACTAGTTGGTCCGAAAACAGCATCATGTCACTTTTGGTGTTTTCAGGCCTCGAAAAGCATTTTGAGAGCATATTGTTACTTAGGCTGTTACTTTTGACCAGAAGCACTCAGAAGCAAGTTTCCAAGCCAGAAACATGTGGTTTGGTGAATTCTATAGTAGCAAGGCAGTTTCCTCTGGTTTCCATCACTAGTTGTTCAGAAAACAGCATCATGTCACTTTTGGTGTTTTCAGGCCTCGAAAAGCATTTTGAGAGCATGTTGTCACTTAGGCTGTTACTTTTGACCAGAAGCACTCAGAAGCAAGTTTCCAAGCCAGAAACATGTGGTTTGGTGAATTCCATAGTAGCAAGGCAGTTTCCTCTGGTTTTCATCAATAGTTGGTCCGAAAACAGCATCATGTCACTTTTGGTGTTTTCAGGCCTCGAAAAGCATTTTGAGAGCATGTTGTCACTTAGGCTGTTACTTTTGACCAGAAGCACTCAGAAGCAAGTTTCCAAGCCAGAAACATGTGGTTTGGTGAATTCCATAGTAGCAAGGCAGTTTCCTCTGGTTTTCATCAATAGTTGGTCCGAAAACAGCATCATGTCACTTTTGGTGTTTTCAGGCCTCGAAAAGCATTTTGAGAGCATGTTGTCACTTAGGCTGTTACTTTTGACCAGAAGCACTCAGAAGCAAGTTTCCAAGCCAGAAACATGTGGTTTGGTGAATTCTATAGTAGCAAGGCAGTTTCCTCTGGTTTCCATCACTAGTTGTTCAGAAAACAGCATCATGTCACTTTTAGTGTTTTCAGGCCTCGAAAAGCATTTTGAGAGCATGTTGTCACTTAGGCTGTTACTTTTGACCAGAAGCACTCAGAAACAAGTTTCCAAGCCAGAAACATGTGGTTTGGTGAATTCCATAGTAGCAAGGCAGTTTCCTCTGGTTTTCATCACTAGTTGGTCTGAAAACAGCATCATGTCACTTTTGGTGTTTTCAGGCCTCGAAAAGCATTTTGAGAGCATGTTGTCACTTAGGCTGTTACTTTTGACCAGAAGCACTCAGAAGCAAGTTTCCAAGCCAGAAACATGTGGTTTGGTGAATTCCATAGTAGCAAGGCAGTTTCCTCTGCTTTCCATCACTAGTTGTTCAGAAAACAGCATCATGTCACTTTTGGTGTTTTCAGGCCTCGAAAAGCATTTTGAGAGCATGTTGTCACTTAGGCTGTTACTTTTGACCAGAAGCACTCAGACGCAAGTTTCCAAGCCAGAAACATGTGGTTTGGTGAATTCCATAGTAGCAAGGCAGTTTCCTCTGGTTTCCATCACTAGTTGTTCAGAAAACAGCATCATGTCCCTTTTAGTGTTTTCAGGCCTCGAAAAGCATTTTGAGAGCATGTTGTCACTTAGGCTGTTACTTTTGACCAGAAGCACTCAGAAGCAAGTTTCCAAGCCAGAAACATGTGGTTTGGTGAATTCCATAGTAGCAAGGCAGTTTCCTCTGGTTTCCATCACTAGTTGTTCAGAAAACAGCATCATGTCACTTTTAGTGTTTTCAGGCCTCGAAAAGCATTTTGAGAGCATGTTGTCACTTAGGCTGTTACTTTTGACTAGAAGCACTCAGACGCAAGTTTCCAAGCCAGAAACATGTGGTTTGGTGAATTCCATAGTAGCAAGGCAGTTTCCTCTGGTTTCCATCACTAGTTGTTCAGAAAACAGCATCATGTCACTTTTGGTGTTTTCAGGCCTCGAAAAGCATTTTGAGAGCATGTTGTCACTTAGGCTGTTACTTTTGACCAGAAGCACTCAGAAGCAAGTTTCCAAGCCAGAAACATGTGGTTTGGTGAATTCTATAGTAGCAAGGCAGTTTCCTCTGGTTTCCATCACTAGTTGTTCAGAAAACAGCATCATGTCACTTTTGGTGTTTTCAGGCCTCGAAAAGCATTTTGAGAGCATTTTGTCACTTAGGCTGTTACTTTTGACCAGAAGCACTCAGAAGCAAGTTTCCAAGCCAGAAACATGTGGTTTGGTGAACTCCATAGTAGCAAGGTAGTTTCCTCTGGTTTTCATCACTAGTTGGTCCGAAAACAGCATCATGTCACTTTTGGTGTTTTCAGGCCTCGAAAAGCATTTTGAGAGCATGTTGTCACTTAGGCTGTTACTTTTGACCAGAAGCACTCAGAAACAAGTTTCCAAGCCAGAAACATGTGGTTTGGTGAATTCCATAGTAGCAAGGCAGTTTCCTCTGGTTTTCATCACTAGTTGTTCAGAAAACAGCATCATGTCACTTTTGGTGTTTTCAGGCCTCGAAAAGCATTTTGAGAGCATGTTGTCACTTAGGCTGTTACTTTTGACCAGAAGCACTCAGAAGCAAGTTTCCAAGCCAGAAACATGTGGTTTGGTGAATTCCATAGTAGCAAGGCAGTTTCCTCTGGTTTCCATCACTAGTTGTTCAGATAACAGCATCATGTCACTTTTGGTGTTTTCAGGCCTCGAAAAGCATTTTGAGAGCATGTTGTCACTTAGGCTGTTACTTTTGACCAGAAGCACTCAGAAGCAAGTTTCCAAGCCAGAAACATGTGGTTTGGTGAATTCTATAGTAGCAAGGCAGTTTCCTCTGGTTTCCATCACTAGTTGTTCAGAAAACAGCATCATGTCACTTTTGGTGTTTTCAGGCCTCGAAAAGCATTTTGAGAGCATTTTGTCACTTAGGCTGTTACTTTTGACCAGAAGCACTCAGAAGCAAGTTTCCAAGCCAGAAACATGTGGTTTGGTGAATTCCATAGTAGCAAGGTAGTTTCCTCTGGTTTTCATCACTAGTTGGTCCGAAAACAGCATCATGTCACTTTTGGTGTTTTCAGGCCTCGAAAAGCATTTTGAGAGCATGTTGTCACTTAGGCTGTTACTTTTGACCAGAAGCACTCAGAAACAAGTTTCCAAGCCAGAAACATGTGGTTTGGTGAATTCCATAGTAGCAAGGCAGTTTCCTCTGGTTTTCATCACTAGTTGTTCAGAAAACAGCATCATGTCACTTTTGGTGTTTTCAGGCCTCGAAAAGCATTTTGAGAGCATGTTGTCACTTAGGCTGTTACTTTTGACCAGAAGCACTCAGAAACAAGTTTCCAAGCCAGAAACATGTGGTTTGGTGAATTCCATAGTAGCAAGGCAGTTTCCTCTGGTTTCCATCACTAGTTGTTCCGAAAACAGCATCATGTCACTTTTGGTGTTTTCAGGCCTCGAAAAGCATTTTGAGAGCATGTTGTCACTTAGGCTGTTACTTTTGACCAGAAGCACTCAGAAGCAAGTTTCCAAGCCAGAAACATGTGGTTGGTGAATTCTATAGTAGCAAGGCAGTTTACTCTGGTTTCCATCACTACTTGTTCAGAAAACAGCATCATGTCACTTTTAGTGTTTTTCAGGCCTCGAAAAGCATTTTGAGAGCATGTTGTCACTTAGGCTGTTACTTTTGACCAGAAGCACTCAGAAGCAAGTTTCCAAGCCAGAAACATGTGGTTTGGTGAATTCTATAGTAGCAAGGCAGTTTCCTCTGGTTTCCATCACTAGTTGTTCAGAAAACAGCATCATGTCACTTTTGGTGTTTTCAGGCCTCGAAAAGCATTTTGAGAGCATGTTGTCACTTAGGCTGTTACTTTTGACCAGAAGCACTCAGAAACAAGTTTCCAAGCCAGAAACATGTGGTTTGGTGAATTCCATAGTAGCAAGGCAGTTTCCTCTGGTTTCCATCACTAGTTGTTCAGAAAACAGCATCATGTCACTTTTGGTGTTTTCAGGCCTCGAAAAGCATTTTGAGAGCATGTTGTCACTTAGGCTGTTACTTTTGACCAGAAGCACTCAGAAGCAAGTTTCCAAGCCAGAAACATGTGGTTTGGTGAATTCTATAGTAGCAAGGCAGTTTCCTCTGGTTTCCATCACTAGTTGTTCAGAAAACAGCATCATGTCACTTTTGGTGTTTTCAGGCCTCGAAAAGCATTTTGAGAGCATGTTGTCACTTAGGCTGTTACTTTTGACCAGAAGCACTCAGAAGCAAGTTTCCAAGCCAGAAACATGTGGTTTGGTGAATTCCATAGTAGCAAGGCAGTTTCCTCTGGTTTCCATCACTAGTTGTTCAGAAAACAGCATCATGTCACTTTTGGTGTTTTCAGGCCTCGAAAAGCATTTTGAGAGCATGTTGGTCACTTAGGCTGTTACTTTTGACCAGAAGCACTCAGAAGCAAGTTTCCAAGCCCAGAAACATGTGGTTTGGTGAATTCCATAGTAGCAAGGCAGTTTCCTCTGGTTTTCATCACTAGTTGTTCAGAAAACAGCATCATGTCACTTTTGGTGTTTTCAGGCCTCGAAAAGCATTTTGAGAGCATGTTGTCACTTAGGCTGTTACTTTTGACCAGAAGCACTCAGAAGCAAGTTTCCAAGCCAGAAACATGTGGTTTGGTGAATTCCATAGTAGCAAGGCAGTTTCCTCTGCTTTCCATCACTAGTTGTTCAGAAAACAGCATCATGTCACTTTTAGTGTTTTCAGGCCTCGAAAAGCATTTTGACAGCGATGTTGTCACTTAGGCTGTTACTTTTGATTAGAAGCACTCAGAAGCAAGTTTCCAAGCCAGAAACATGTGGTTTGGTGAATTCCATAGTAGCAAGGCAGTTTCCTCTGGTTTTCATCACTAGTTGGTCCGAAAACAGCATCATGTCACTTTTGGTGTTTTCAGGCCTCGAAAAGCATTTTGAGAGCATATTGTCACTTAGGCTGTTACTTTTGACCAGAAGCACTCAGAAGCAAGTTTCCAAGCCAGAAACATGTGGTTTGGTGAATTCTATAGTAGCAAGGCAGTTTCCTCTGGTTTCCATCACTAGTTGTTCAGAAAACAGCATCATGTCACTTTTAGTGTTTTCAGGCCTCGAAAAGCATTTTGACAGCATGTTGTCACTTAGGCTGTTACTTTTGACCAGAAGCACTCAGAAGCAAGTTTCCAAGCCAGAAACATGTGGTTTGGTGAATTCCATAGTAGCAAGGCCAGTTTACTCTGGTTTTCCATCACTAGTTGGTCTGAAAACAGCATCATGTCACTTTTGGTGTTTTCAGGCCTCGAAAAGCATTTTGAGAGCATTTTGTCACTTAGGCTGTTACTTTTGACCAGAAGCACTCAGAAGCAAGGTTTCCAAGCCAGAAACATGTGGTTTGGTGAATTCCATAGTAGCAAGGTAGTTTCCTCTGGTTTTCATCACTAGTTGGTCCGAAAACAGCATCATGTCACTTTTGGTGTTTTCAGGCCTCGAAAAGCATTTTGAGAGCATATTGTTACTTAGGCTGTTACTTTTGACCAGAAGCACTCAGAAGCAAGTTTCCAAGCCAGAAACATGTGGTTTGGTGAATTCTATAGTAGCAAGGCAGTTTCCTCTGGTTTCCATCACTAGTTGTTCAGAAAACAGCATCATGTCACTTTTGGTGTTTTCAGGCCTCGAAAAGCATTTTGAGAGCATGTTGTCACTTAGGCTGTTACTTTTGACCAGAAGCACTCAGAAGCAAGTTTCCAAGCCAGAAACATGTGGTTTGGTGAATTCCATAGTAGCAAGGCAGTTTCCTCTGGTTTTCATCAATAGTTGGTCCGAAAACAGCATCATGTCACTTTTGGTGTTTTCAGGCCTCGAAAAGCATTTTGAGAGCATGTTGTCACTTAGGCTGTTACTTTTGACCAGAAGCACTCAGAAGCAAGTTTCCAAGCCAGAAACATGTGGTTTGGTGAATTCCATAGTAGCAAGGCAGTTTCCTCTGGTTTTCATCAATAGTTGGTCCGAAAACAGCATCATGTCACTTTTGGTGTTTTCAGGCCTCGAAAAGCATTTGAGAGCATGTTGTCACTTAGGCTGTTACTTTTGACCAGAAGCACTCAGAAGCAAGTTTCCAAGCCAGAAACATGTGTTTGGTGAATTCTATAGTAGCAAGGCAGTTTCCTCTGGTTTCCATCACTAGTTGTTCAGAAAACAGCATCATGTCACTTTTAGTGTTTTCAGGCCTCGAAAAGCATTTTGAGAGCATGTTGTCACTTAGGCTGTTACTTTTGACCAGAAGCACTCAGAAACAAGTTTCCAAGCCAGAAACATGTGGTTTGGTGAATTCCATAGTAGCAAGGCAGTTTCCTCTGGTTTTCATCACTAGTTGGTCTGAAAACAGCATCATGTCACTTTTGTGTTTTCAGGCCTCGAAAAGCATTTTGAGAGCATGTTGTCACTTAGGCTGTTACTTTTGACCAGAAGCACTCAGAAGCAAGTTTCCAAGCCAGAAACATGTGGTTTGGTGAATTCCATAGTAGCAAGGCAGTTTCCTCTGCTTTCCATCACTAGTTGTTCAGAAAACAGCATCATGTCACTTTTGGTGTTTTCAAGGCCTCGAAAAGCATTTTGAGAGCATGTTGTCACTTAGGCTGTTACTTTTGACCAGAAGCACTCAGACGCAAGTTTCCAAGCCAGAAACATGTGGTTTGGTGAATTCCATAGTAGCAAGGCAGTTTCCTCTGGTTTCCATCACTAGTTGTTCAGAAAACAGCATCATGTCCCTTTTAGTGTTTTCAGGCCTCGAAAAGCATTTTGAGAGCATGTTGTCACTTAGGCTGTTACTTTTGACCAGAAGCACTCAGAAGCAAGTTTCAGCCAGAAACATGTGGTTTGGTGAATTCCATAGTAGCAAGGCAGTTTCCTCTGGTTTCCATCACTAGTTGTTCAGAAAACAGCATCATGTCACTTTTAGTGTTTTCAGGCCTCGAAAAGCATTTTGAGAGCATGTTGTCACTTAGGCTGTTACTTTTGACTAGAAGCACTCAGACGCAAGTTTCCAAGCCAGAAACATGTGGTTTGGTGAATTCCATAGTAGCAAGGCAGTTTCCTCTGGTTTCATCACTAGTTGTTCAGAAAACAGCATCATGTCACTTTTGGTGTTTTCAGGCCTCGAAAAGCATTTTGAGAGCATGTTGTCACTTAGGCTGTTACTTTTGACCAGAAGCACTCAGAAGCAAGTTTCCAAGCCAGAAAACATGTGGTTTGGTGAATTCTATAGTAGCAAGGCAGTTTCCTCTGGTTTCCATCACTAGTTGTTCAGAAACAGCATCATGTCACTTTTGGTGTTTTCAGGCCTCGAAAAGCATTTTGAGAGCATGTTGTCACTTAGGCTGTTACTTTTGACCAGAAGCACTCAGACGCAAGTTTCCAAGCCAGAAACATGTGGTTTGGTGAATTCCATAGTAGCAAGGCAGTTTCCTCTGGTTTCCATCACTAGTTGTTCAGAAAACAGCATCATGTCCCTTTTAGTGTTTTCAGGCCTCGAAAAGCATTTTGAGAGCATGTTGTCACTTAGGCTGTTACTTTTGACCAGAAGCACTCAGAAGCAAGTTTCCAAGCCAGAAACATGTGGTTTGGTGAATTCCATAGTAGCAAGGCAGTTTCCTCTGGTTTCCATCACTAGTTGTTCAGAAAACAGCATCATGTCACTTTTAGTGTTTTCAGGCCTCGAAAAGCATTTTGAGAGCATGTTGTCACTTAGGCTGTTACTTTTGACTAGAAGCACTCAGACGCAAGTTTCCAAGCCAGAAACATGTGGTTTGGTGAATTCCATAGTAGCAAGGCAGTTTCCTCTGGTTTCCATCACTAGTTGTTCAGAAAACAGCATCATGTCACTTTTGGTGTTTTCAGGCCTCGAAAAGCATTTTGAGAGCATGTTGTCACTTAGGCTGTTACTTTTGACCAGAAGCACTCAGAAGCAAGTTTCCAAGCCAGAAACATGTGGTTTGGTGAATTCTATAGTAGCAAGGCAGTTTCCTCTGGTTTCCATCACTAGTTGTTCAGAAAACAGCATCATGTCACTTTTGGTGTTTTCAGGCCTCGAAAAGCATTTTGAGAGCATGTTGTCACTTAGGCTGTTACTTTTGACCAGAAGCACTCAGAAGCAAGTTTCCAAGCCAGAAACATGTGGTTTGGTGAATTCCATAGTAGCAAGGCAGTTTCCTCTGGTTTTCATCACTAGTTGGTCCGAAAACAGCATCATGTCACTTTTGGTGTTTTCAGGCCTCGAAAAGCATTTTGAGAGCATATTGTCACTTAGGCTGTTACTTTTGACCAGAAGCACTCAGAAGCAAGTTTCCAAGCCAGAAACATGTGGTTTGGTGAATTCTATAGTAGCAAGGCAGTTTCCTCTGGTTTCCATCACTAGTTGTTCAGAAAACAGCATCATGTCACTTTTGGTGTTTTCAGGCCTCGAAAAGCATTTTGAGAGCATGTTGTCACTTAGGCTGTTACTTTTGACCAGAAGCACTCAGAAGCAAGTTTCCAAGCCAGAAACATGTGGTTTGGTGAATTCCATAGTAGCAAGGCAGTTTACTCTGGTTTCCATGACTAGTTGTTCAGAAAACAGCATCATGTCACTTTTAGTGTTTTCAGGCCTCGAAAAGCATTTTGAGAGCATGTTGTCACTTAGGCTGTTACTTTTGACCAGAAGCACTCAGAAACAAGTTTCCAAGCCAGAAACATGTGGTTTGGTGAATTCCATAGTAGCAAGGCAGTTTCCTCTGGTTTCCATCACTAGTTGTTCAGAAAACAGCATCATGTCACTTTTAGTGTTTTCAGGCCTCGAAAAGCATTTTGAGAGCATGTTGTCACTTAGGCTGTTACTTTTGACCAGAAGCACTCAGAAGCAAGTTTCCAAGCCAGAAACATGTGGTTTGGTGAATTCCATAGTAGCAAGGCAGTTTCCTCTGGTTTTCATCACTAGTTGGTCTGAAAACAGCATCATGTCACTTTTGGTGTTTTCAGGCCTCGAAAAGCATTTTGAGAGCATGTTGTCACTTAGGCTGTTACTTTTGACCAGAAGCACTCAGAAGCAAGTTTCCAAGCCAGAAACATGTGGTTTGGTGAATTCCATAGTAGCAAGGCAGTTTACTCTGGTTTTCATCACTAGTTGTTCAGAAAACAGCATCATGTCACTTTTGGTGTTTTCAGGCCTCGAAAAGCATTTTGAGAGCATGTTGTCACTTAGGCTGTTACTTTTGACCAGAAGCACTCAGAAGCAAGTTTCCAAGCCAGAAACATGTGGTTTGGTGAATTCCATAGTAGCAAGGCAGTTTCCTCTGGTTTCCATCACTAGTTGGTCAGAAAACAGCATCATGTCACTTTTGGTGTTTTCAGGCCTCGAAAAGCATTTTGAGAGCATGTTGTCACTTAGGCTGTTACTTTTGACCAAAAGCACTCAGAAGCAAGTTTCCAAGCCAGAAACATGTGGTTTGGTGAATTCTATAGTAGCAAGGCAGTTTCCTCTGGTTTCCATCACTAGTTGTTCCGAAAACAGCATCATGTCACTTTTGGTGTTTTCAGGCCTCGAAAAGCATTTTGAGAGCATGTTGTCACTTAGGCTGTTACTTTTGACCAGAAGCACTCAGAAGCAAGTTTCCAAGCCAGAAACATGTGGTTTGGTGAATTCTATAGTAGCAAGGCAGTTTCCTCTGGTTTCCATCACTAGTTGTTCAGAAAACAGCATCATGTCACTTTTGGTGTTTTCAGGCCTCGAAAAGCATTTTGAGAGCATGTTGTCACTTAGGCTGTTACTTTTGACCAGAAGCACTCAGAAGCAAGTTTCCAAGCCAGAAACATGTGGTTTGGTGAATTCTATAGTAGCAAGGCAGTTTCCTCTGGTTTCCATCACTAGTTGTTCAGAAAACAGCATCATGTCACTTTTGGTGTTTTCAGGCCTCGAAAAGCATTTTGAGAGCATGTTGTCACTTAGGCTGTTACTTTTGACCAGAAGCACTCAGAAGCAAGTTTCCAAGCCAGAAACATGTGGTTTGGTGAATTCTATAGTAGCAAGGCAGTTTCCTCTGGTTTCCATCACTAGTTGTTCAGAAAACAGCATCATGTCACTTTTAGTGTTTTCAGGCCTCGAAAAGCATTTTGAGAGCATGTTGTCACTTAGGCTGTTACTTTTGACCTGAAGCACTCAGAAGCAAGTTTCCAAGCCAGAAACATGTGGTTTGGTGAATTCCATAGTAGCAAGGCAGTTTCCTCTGGTTTCCATCACTAGTTGTTCAGAAAACAGCATCATGTCACTTTTGGTGTTTTCAGGCCTCGAAAAGCATTTTGAGAGCATGTTGTCACTTAGGCTGTTACTTTTGACCAGAAGCACTCAGAAGCAAGTTTCCAAGCCAGAAACATGTGGTTTGGTGAATTCTATAGTAGCAAGGCAGTTTACTCTGGTTTCCATCACTAGTTGTTCAGAAAACAGCATCATGTCACTTTTAGTGTTTTCAGGCCTCGAAAAGCATTTTGAGAGCATGTTGTCACTTAGGCTGTTACTTTTGACCAGAAGCACTCAGAAGCAAGTTTCCAAGCCAGAAACATGTGGTTTGGTGAATTCTATAGTAGCAAGGCAGTTTCCTCTGGTTTCCATCACTAGTTGTTCAGAAAACAGCATCATGTCACTTTTGGTGTTTTCAGGCCTCGAAAAGCATTTTGAGAGCATGTTGTCACTTAGGCTGTTACTTTTGACCAGAAGCACTCAGAAACAAGTTTCCAAGCCAGAAACATGTGGTTTGGTGAATTCCATAGTAGCAAGGCAGTTTCCTCTGGTTTCCATCACTAGTTGTTCAGAAAACAGCATCATGTCACTTTTGGTGTTTTCAGGCCTCGAAAAGCATTTTGAGAGCATGTTGTCACTTAGGCTGTTACTTTTGACCAGAAGCACTCAGAAGCAAGTTTCCAAGCCAGAAACATGTGGTTTGGTGAATTCTATAGTAGCAAGGCAGTTTCCTCTGGTTTCCATCACTAGTTGTTCAGAAAACAGCATCATGTCACTTTTGGTGTTTTCAGGCCTCGAAAAGCATTTTGAGAGCATGTTGTCACTTAGGCTGTTACTTTTGACCAGAAGCACTCAGAAGCAAGTTTCCAAGCCAGAAACATGTGGTTTGGTGAATTCCATAGTAGCAAGGCAGTTTCCTCTGGTTTCCATCACTAGTTGTTCAGAAAACAGCATCATGTCACTTTTGGTGTTTTCAGGCCTCGAAAAGCATTTTGAGAGCATGTTGTCACTTAGGCTGTTACTTTTGACCAGAAGCACTCAGAAGCAAGTTTCCAAGCCAGAAACATGTGGTTTGGTGAATTCCATAGTAGCAAGGCAGTTTCCTCTGGTTTTCATCACTAGTTGTTCAGAAAACAGCATCATGTCACTTTTGGTGTTTTCAGGCCTCGAAAAGCATTTTGAGAGCATGTTGTCACTTAGGCTGTTACTTTTGACCAGAAGCACTCAGAAGCAAGTTTCCAAGCCAGAAACATGTGGTTTGGTGAATTCCATAGTAGCAAGGCAGTTTCCTCTGGTTTTCATCAATAGTTGGTCCGAAAACAGCATCATGTCACTTTTGGTGTTTTCAGGCCTCGAAAAGCATTTTGAGAGCATGTTGTCACTTAGGCTGTTACTTTTGACCAGAAGCACTCAGAAGCAAGTTTCCAAGCCAGAAACATGTGGTTTGGTGAATTCCATAGTAGCAAGGCAGTTTCCTCTGGTTTTCATCAATAGTTGTTCAGAAAACAGCATCATGTCACTTTTAGTGTTTTCAGGCCTCGAAAAGCATTTTGAGAGCATGTTGTCACTTAGGCTGTTACTTTTGATTAGAAGCACTCAGAAGCAAGTTTCCAAGCCAGAAACATGTGGTTTGGTGAATTCTATAGTAGCAAGGCAGTTTCCTCTGGTTTCCATCACTAGTTGTTCAGAAAACAGCATCATGTCACTTTTGGTGTTTTCAGGCCTCGAAAAGCATTTTGAGAGCATTTTGTCACTTAGGCTGTTACTTTTGACCAGAAGCACTCAGAAGCAAGTTTCCAAGCCAGAAACATGTGGTTTGGTGAATTCCATAGTAGCAAGGCAGTTTCCTCTGGTTTTCATCACTAGTTGGTCCGAAAACAGCATCATGTCACTTTTGGTGTTTTCAGGCCTCGAAAAGCATTTTGAGAGCATGTTGTCACTTAGGCTGTTACTTTTGACCAGAAGCACTCAGAAGCAAGTTTCCAAGCCAGAAACATGTGGTTTGGTGAATTCCATAGTAGCAAGGCAGTTTCCTCTGGTTTCCATCACTAGTTGTTCAGAAAACAGCATCATGTCACTTTTAGTGTTTTCAGGCCTCGAAAAGCATTTTGAGAGCATGTTGTCACTTAGGCTGTTACTTTTGACCAGAAGCACTCAGAAGCAAGTTTCCAAGCCAGAAACATGTGGTTTGGTTAATTCCATAGTAACAAGGCAGTTTCCTCTGGTTTCCATCACTAGTTGTTCAGAAAACAGCATCATGTCACTTTTAGTGTTTTCAGGCCTCGAAAAGCATTTTGACAGCATGTTGTCACTTAGGCTGTTACTTTTGACCAGAAGCACTCAGAAGCAAGTTTCCAAGCCAGAAACATGTGGTTTGGTGAATTCCATAGTAGCAAGGCAGTTTACTCTGGTTTCCATCACTAGTTGGTCTGAAAACAGCATCATGTCACTTTTGGTGTTTTCAGGCCTCGAAAAGCATTTTGAGAGCATTTTGTCACTTAGGCTGTTACTTTTGACCAGAAGCACTCAGAAGCAAGTTTCCAAGCCAGAAACATGTGGTTTGGTGAATTCCATAGTAGCAAGGTAGTTTCCTCTGGTTTTCATCACTAGTTGGTCCGAAAACAGCATCATGTCACTTTTGGTGTTTTCAGGCCTCGAAAAGCATTTTGAGAGCATATTGTTACTTAGGCTGTTACTTTTGACCAGAAGCACTCAGAAGCAAGTTTCCAAGCCAGAAACATGTGGTTTGGTGAATTCTATAGTAGCAAGGCAGTTTCCTCTGGTTTCCATCACTAGTTGTTCAGAAAACAGCATCATGTCACTTTTGGTGTTTTCAGGCCTCGAAAAGCATTTTGAGAGCATGTTGTCACTTAGGCTGTTACTTTTGACCAGAAGCACTCAGAAGCAAGTTTCCAAGCCAGAAACATGTGGTTTGGTGAATTCCATAGTAGCAAGGCAGTTTCCTCTGGTTTTCATCACTAGTTTGTCCGAAAACAGCATCATGTCACTTTTGGTGTTTTCAGGCCTCGAAAAGCATTTTGAGAGCATATTGTCACTTAGGCTGTTACTTTTGACCAGAAGCACTCAGAAGCAAGTTTCCAAGCCAGAAACATGTGGTTTGGTGAATTCTATAGTAGCAAGGCAGTTTCCTCTGGTTTCCATCACTAGTTGTTCAGAAAACAGCATCATGTCACTTTTGGTGTTTTCAGGCCTCGAAAAGCATTTTGAGAGCATGTTGTCACTTAGGCTGTTACTTTTGACCAGAAGCACTCAGAAGCAAGTTTCCAAGCCAGAAACATGTGGTTTGGTGAATTCCATAGTAGCAAGGCAGTTTACTCTGGTTTCCATCACTAGTTGTTCAGAAAACAGCATCATGTCACTTTTAGTGTTTTCAGGCCTCGAAAAGCATTTTGAGAGCATGTTGTCACTTAGGCTGTTACTTTTGACCAGAAGCACTCAGAAACAAATTTCCAAGCCAGAAACATGTGGTTTGGTGAATTCCATAGTAGCAAGGCAGTTTCCTCTGGTTTCCATCACTAGTTGTTCAGATAACAGCATCATGTCACTTTTGGTGTTTTCAGGCCTCGAAAAGCATTTTGAGAGCATGTTGTCACTTAGGCTGTTACTTTTGACCAGAAGCACTCAGAAGCAAGTTTCCAAGCCAGAAACATGTGGTTTGGTGAATTCTATAGTAGCAAGGCAGTTTCCTCTGGTTTCCATCACTAGTTGTTCAGAAAACAGCATCATGTCACTTTTGGTGTTTTCAGGCCTCGAAAAGCATTTTGAGAGCATTTTGTCACTTAGGCTGTTACTTTTGACCAGAAGCACTCAGAAGCAAGTTTCCAAGCCAGAAACATGTGGTTTGGTGAATTCCATAGTAGCAAGGTAGTTTCCTCTGGTTTTCATCACTAGTTGGTCCGAAAACAGCATCATGTCACTTTTGGTGTTTTCAGGCCTCGAAAAGCATTTTGAGAGCATGTTGTCACTTAGGCTGTTACTTTTGACCAGAAGCACTCAGAAACAAGTTTCCAAGCCAGAAACATGTGGTTTGGTGAATTCCATAGTAGCAAGGCAGTTTCCTCTGGTTTTCATCACTAGTTGTTCAGAAAACAGCATCATGTCACTTTTGGTGTTTTCAGGCCTCGAAAAGCATTTTGAGAGCATGTTGTCACTTAGGCTGTTACTTTTGACCAGAAGCACTCAGAAACAAGTTTCCAAGCCAGAAACATGTGGTTTGGTGAATTCCATAGTAGCAAGGCAGTTTCCTCTGGTTTCCATCACTAGTTGTTCCGAAAACAGCATCATGTCACTTTTGGTGTTTTCAGGCCTCGAAAAGCATTTTGAGAGCATGTTGTCACTTAGGCTGTTACTTTTGACCAGAAGCACTCAGAAGCAAGTTTCCAAGCCAGAAACATGTGGTTTGGTGAATTCTATAGTAGCAAGGCAGTTTCCTCTGGTTTCCATCACTAGTTGTTCAGAAAACAGCATCATGTCACTTTTGGTGTTTTCAGGCCTCGAAAAGCATTTTGAGAGCATGTTGTCACTTAGGCTGTTACTTTTGACCAGAAGCACTCAGAAGCAAGTTTCCAAGCCAGAAACATGTGGTTTGGTGAATTCTATAGTAGCAAGGCAGTTTCCTCTGCTTTCCATCACTAGTTGTTCAGAAAACAGCATCATGTCACTTTTGGTGTTTTCAGGCCTCGAAAAGCATTTTGAGAGCATGTTGTCACTAAGGCTGTTACTTTTGACCAGAAGCACTCAGAAGCAAGTTTCCAAGCCAGAAACATGTGGTTTGGTGAATTCTATAGTAGTAAGGCAGTTTCCTCTGGTTTTCATCACTAGTTGTTCCGAAAACAGCATCATGTCACTTTTGGTGTTTTCAGGCCTCGAAAAGCATTTTGAGAGCATGTTGTCACTTAGGCTGTTACTTTTGACCAGAAGCACTCAGAAGCAAGTTTCCAAGCCAGAAACATGTGGTTTGGTGAATTCTATAGTAGCAAGGCAGTTTCCTCTGGTTTCCATCACTAGTTGTTCAGAAAACAGCATCATGTCACTTTTAGTGTTTTCAGGCCTCGAAAAGCATTTTGAGAGCATGTTGTCACTTAGGCTGTTACTTTTGACCAGAAGCACTCAGAAGCAAGTTTCCAAGCCAGAAACATGTGGTTTGGTTAATTCCATAGTAACAAGGCAGTTTCCTCTGGTTTCCATCACTAGTTGTTCAGAAAACAGCATCATGTCACTTTTAGTGTTTTCAGGCCTCGAAAAGCATTTTGACAGCATGTTGTCACTTAGGCTGTTACTTTTGACCAGAAGCACTCAGAAGCAAGTTTCCAAGCCAGAAACATGTGGTTTGGTGAATTCCATAGTAGCAAGGCAGTTTACTCTGGTTTCCATCACTAGTTGGTCTGAAAACAGCATCATGTCACTTTTGGTGTTTTCAGGCCTCGAAAAGCATTTTGAGAGCATTTTGTCACTTAGGCTGTTACTTTTGACCAGAAGCACTCAGAAGCAAGTTTCCAAGCCAGAAACATGTGGTTTGGTGAATTCCATAGTAGCAAGGTAGTTTCCTCTGGTTTTCATCACTAGTTGGTCCGAAAACAGCATCATGTCACTTTTGGTGTTTTCAGGCCTCGAAAAGCATTTTGAGAGCATATTGTTACTTAGGCTGTTACTTTTGACCAGAAGCACTCAGAAGCAAGTTTCCAAGCCAGAAACATGTGGTTTGGTGAATTCTATAGTAGCAAGGCAGTTTCCTCTGGTTTCCATCACTAGTTGTTCAGAAAACAGCATCATGTCACTTTTGGTGTTTTCAGGCCTCGAAAAGCATTTTGAGAGCATGTTGTCACTTAGGCTGTTACTTTTGACCAGAAGCACTCAGAAGCAAGTTTCCAAGCCAGAAACATGTGGTTTGGTGAATTCCATAGTAGCAAGGCAGTTTACTCTGGTTTCCATCACTAGTTGTTCAGAAAACAGCATCATGTCACTTTTAGTGTTTTCAGGCCTCGAAAAGCATTTTGAGAGCATGTTGTCACTTAGGCTGTTACTTTTGACCAGAAGCACTCAGAAGCAAGTTTCCAAGCCAGAAACATGTGGTTTGGTGAATTCTATAGTAGCAAGGCAGTTTCCTCTGCTTTCCATCACTAGTTGTTCAGAAAACAGCATCATGTCACTTTTGGTGTTTTCAGGCCTCGAAAAGCATTTTGAGAGCATGTTGTCACTAAGGCTGTTACTTTTGACCAGAAGCACTCAGAAGCAAGTTTCCAAGCCAGAAACATGTGGTTTGGTGAATTCTATAGTAGTAAGGCAGTTTCCTCTGGTTTTCATCACTAGTTGTTCCGAAAACAGCATCATGTCACTTTTGGTGTTTTCAGGCCTCGAAAAGCATTTTGAGAGCATGTTGTCACTTAGGCTGTTACTTTTGACCAGAAGCACTCAGAAGCAAGTTTCCAAGCCAGAAACATGTGGTTTGGTGAATTCTATAGTAGCAAGGCAGTTTCCTCTGGTTTCCATCACTAGTTGTTCAGAAAACAGCATCATGTCACTTTTAGTGTTTTCAGGCCTCGAAAAGCATTTTGAGAGCATGTTGTCACTTAGGCTGTTACTTTTGACCAGAAGCACTCAGAAGCAAGTTTCCAAGCCAGAAACATGTGGTTTGGTTAATTCCATAGTAACAAGGCAGTTTCCTCTGGTTTCCATCACTAGTTGTTCAGAAAACAGCATCATGTCACTTTTAGTGTTTTCAGGCCTCGAAAAGCATTTTGACAGCATGTTGTCACTTAGGCTGTTACTTTTGACCAGAAGCACTCAGAAGCAAGTTTCCAAGCCAGAAACATGTGGTTTGGTGAATTCTATAGTAGCAAGGCAGTTTCCTCTGGTTTCCATCACTAGTTGTTCAGAAAACAGCATCATGTCACTTTTGGTGTTTTCAGGCCTCGAAAAGCATTTTGAGAGCATTTTGTCACTTAGGCTGTTACTTTTGACCAGAAGCACTCAGAAGCAAGTTTCCAAGCCAGAAACATGTGGTTTGGTGAATTCCATAGTAGCAAGGTAGTTTCCTCTGGTTTTCATCACTAGTTGGTCCGAAAACAGCATCATGTCACTTTTGGTGTTTTCAGGCCTCGAAAAGCATTTTGAGAGCATGTTGTCACTTAGGCTGTTACTTTTGACCAGAAGCACTCAGAAACAAGTTTCCAAGCCAGAAACATGTGGTTTGGTGAATTCCATAGTAGCAAGGCAGTTTCCTCTGGTTTTCATCACTAGTTGTTCAGAAAACAGCATCATGTCACTTTTGGTGTTTTCAGGCCTCGAAAAGCATTTTGAGAGCATGTTGTCACTTAGGCTGTTACTTTTGACCAGAAGCACTCAGAAGCAAGTTTCCAAGCCAGAAACATGTGGTTTGGTGAATTCCATAGTAGCAAGGCAGTTTCCTCTGGTTTCCATCACTAGTTGTTCAGATAACAGCATCATGTCACTTTTGGTGTTTTCAGGCCTCGAAAAGCATTTTGAGAGCATGTTGTCACTTAGGCTGTTACTTTTGACCAAAAGCACTCAGAAGCAAGTTTCCAAGCCAGAAACATGTGGTTTGGTGAATTCTATAGTAGCAAGGCAGTTTCCTCTGGTTTCCATCACTAGTTGTTCCGAAAACAGCATCATGTCACTTTTGGTGTTTTCAGGCCTCGAAAAGCATTTTGAGAGCATGTTGTCACTTAGGCTGTTACTTTTGACCAGAAGCACTCAGAAGCAAGTTTCCAAGCCAGAAACATGTGGTTTGGTGAATTCTATAGTAGCAAGGCAGTTTCCTCTGGTTTCCATCACTAGTTGTTCAGAAAACAGCATCATGTCACTTTTGGTGTTTTCAGGCCTCGAAAAGCATTTTGAGAGCATGTTGTCACTTAGGCTGTTACTTTTGACCAGAAGCACTCAGAAGCAAGTTTCCAAGCCAGAAACATGTGGTTTGGTGAATTCCATAGTAGCAAGGCAGTTTACTCTGGTTTCCATCACTAGTTGGTCTGAAAACAGCATCATGTCACTTTTGGTGTTTTCAGGCCTCGAAAAGCATTTTGAGAGCATTTTGTCACTTAGGCTGTTACTTTTGACCAGAAGCACTCAGAAGCAAGTTTCCAAGCCAGAAACATGTGGTTTGGTGAATTCCATAGTAGCAAGGTAGTTTCCTCTGGTTTTCATCACTAGTTGGTCCGAAAACAGCATCATGTCACTTTTGGTGTTTTCAGGCCTCGAAAAGCATTTTGAGAGCATATTGTTACTTAGGCTGTTACTTTTGACCAGAAGCACTCAGAAGCAAGTTTCCAAGCCAGAAACATGTGGTTTGGTGAATTCTATAGTAGCAAGGCAGTTTCCTCTGGTTTCCATCACTAGTTGTTCAGAAAACAGCATCATGTCACTTTTGGTGTTTTCAGGCCTCGAAAAGCATTTTGAGAGCATGTTGTCACTTAGGCTGTTACTTTTGACCAGAAGCACTCAGAAGCAAGTTTCCAAGCCAGAAACATGTGGTTTGGTGAATTCCATAGTAGCAAGGCAGTTTACTCTGGTTTCCATCACTAGTTGTTCAGAAAACAGCATCATGTCACTTTTAGTGTTTTCAGGCCTCGAAAAGCATTTTGAGAGCATGTTGTCACTTAGGCTGTTACTTTTGACCAGAAGCACTCAGAAGCAAGTTTCCAAGCCAGAAACATGTGGTTTGGTGAATTCTATAGTAGCAAGGCAGTTTCCTCTGCTTTCCATCACTAGTTGTTCAGAAAACAGCATCATGTCACTTTTGGTGTTTTCAGGCCTCGAAAAGCATTTTGAGAGCATGTTGTCACTAAGGCTGTTACTTTTGACCAGAAGCACTCAGAAGCAAGTTTCCAAGCCAGAAACATGTGGTTTGGTGAATTCTATAGTAGTAAGGCAGTTTCCTCTGGTTTTCATCACTAGTTGTTCCGAAAACAGCATCATGTCACTTTTGGTGTTTTCAGGCCTCGAAAAGCATTTTGAGAGCATGTTGTCACTTAGGCTGTTACTTTTGACCAGAAGCACTCAGAAGCAAGTTTCCAAGCCAGAAACATGTGGTTTGGTGAATTCTATAGTAGCAAGGCAGTTTCCTCTGGTTTCCATCACTAGTTGTTCAGAAAACAGCATCATGTCACTTTTAGTGTTTTCAGGCCTCGAAAAGCATTTTGAGAGCATGTTGTCACTTAGGCTGTTACTTTTGACCAGAAGCACTCAGAAGCAAGTTTCCAAGCCAGAAACATGTGGTTTGGTTAATTCCATAGTAACAAGGCAGTTTCCTCTGGTTTCCATCACTAGTTGTTCAGAAAACAGCATCATGTCACTTTTAGTGTTTTCAGGCCTCGAAAAGCATTTTGACAGCATGTTGTCACTTAGGCTGTTACTTTTGACCAGAAGCACTCAGAAGCAAGTTTCCAAGCCAGAAACATGTGGTTTGGTGAATTCTATAGTAGCAAGGCAGTTTCCTCTGGTTTCCATCACTAGTTGTTCAGAAAACAGCATCATGTCACTTTTGGTGTTTTCAGGCCTCGAAAAGCATTTTGAGAGCATTTTGTCACTTAGGCTGTTACTTTTGACCAGAAGCACTCAGAAGCAAGTTTCCAAGCCAGAAACATGTGGTTTGGTGAATTCCATAGTAGCAAGGTAGTTTCCTCTGGTTTTCATCACTAGTTGGTCCGAAAACAGCATCATGTCACTTTTGGTGTTTTCAGGCCTCGAAAAGCATTTTGAGAGCATGTTGTCACTTAGGCTGTTACTTTTGACCAGAAGCACTCAGAAACAAGTTTCCAAGCCAGAAACATGTGGTTTGGTGAATTCCATAGTAGCAAGGCAGTTTCCTCTGGTTTTCATCACTAGTTGTTCAGAAAACAGCATCATGTCACTTTTGGTGTTTTCAGGCCTCGAAAAGCATTTTGAGAGCATGTTGTCACTTAGGCTGTTACTTTTGACCAGAAGCACTCAGAAGCAAGTTTCCAAGCCAGAAACATGTGGTTTGGTGAATTCCATAGTAGCAAGGCAGTTTCCTCTGGTTTCCATCACTAGTTGTTCAGATAACAGCATCATGTCACTTTTGGTGTTTTCAGGCCTCGAAAAGCATTTTGAGAGCATGTTGTCACTTAGGCTGTTACTTTTGACCAGAAGCACTCTGAAGCAAGTTTCCAAGCCAGAAACATGTGGTTTGGTGAATTCTATAGTAGCAAGGCAGTTTCCTCTGGTTTCCATCACTAGTTGTTCAGAAAACAGCATCATGTCACTTTTGGTGTTTTCAGGCCTCGAAAAGCATTTTGAGAGCATTTTGTCACTTAGGCTGTTACTTTTGACCAGAAGCACTCAGAAGCAAGTTTCCAAGCCAGAAACATGTGGTTTGGTGAATTCCATAGTAGCAAGGTAGTTTCCTCTGGTTTTCATCACTAGTTGGTCCGAAAACAGCATCATGTCACTTTGGTGTTTTCAGGCCTCGAAAAGCATTTTGAGAGCATGTTGTCACTTAGGCTGTTACTTTTGACCAAAAGCACTCAGAAGCAAGTTTCCAAGCCAGAAACATGTGGTTTGGTGAATTCTATAGTAGCAAGGCAGTTTCCTCTGGTTTCCATCACTAGTTGTTCCGAAAACAGCATCATGTCACTTTTGGTGTTTTCAGGCCTCGAAAAGCATTTTGAGAGCATGTTGTCACTTAGGCTGTTACTTTTGACCAGAAGCACTCAGAAGCAAGTTTCCAAGCCAGAAACATGTGGTTTGGTGAATTCTATAGTAGCAAGGCAGTTTCCTCTGGTTTCCATCACTAGTTGTTCAGAAAACAGCATCATGTCACTTTTGGTGTTTTCAGGCCTCGAAAAGCATTTTGAGAGCATGTTGTCACTTAGGCTGTTACTTTTGACCAGAAGCACTCAGAAGCAAGTTTCCAAGCCAGAAACATGTGGTTTGGTGAATTCTATAGTAGCAAGGCAGTTTCCTCTGGTTTCCATCACTAGTTGTTCAGAAAACAGCATCATGTCACTTTTGGTGTTTTCAGGCCTCGAAAAGCATTTTGAGAGCATGTTGTCACTTAGGCTGTTACTTTTGACCAGAAGCACTCAGAAGCAAGTTTCCAAGCCAGAAACATGTGGTTTGGTGAATTCTATAGTAGCAAGGCAGTTTCCTCTGGTTTCCATCACTAGTTGTTCAGAAAACAGCATCATGTCACTTTTAGTGTTTTCAGGCCTCGAAAAGCATTTTGAGAGCATGTTGTCACTTAGGCTGTTACTTTTGACCTGAAGCACTCAGAAGCAAGTTTCCAAGCCAGAAACATGTGGTTTGGTGAATTCCATAGTAGCAAGGCAGTTTCCTCTGGTTTCCATCACTAGTTGTTCAGAAAACAGCATCATGTCACTTTTGGTGTTTTCAGGCCTCGAAAAGCATTTTGAGAGCATGTTGTCACTTAGGCTGTTACTTTTGACCAGAAGCACTCAGAAGCAAGTTTCCAAGCCAGAAACATGTGGTTTGGTGAATTCTATAGTAGCAAGGCAGTTTACTCTGGTTTCCATCACTAGTTGTTCAGAAAACAGCATCATGTCACTTTTAGTGTTTTCAGGCCTCGAAAAGCATTTTGAGAGCATGTTGTCACTTAGGCTGTTACTTTTGACCAGAAGCACTCAGAAGCAAGTTTCCAAGCCAGAAACATGTGGTTTGGTGAATTCTATAGTAGCAAGGCAGTTTCCTCTGGTTTCCATCACTAGTTGTTCAGAAAACAGCATCATGTCACTTTTGGTGTTTTCAGGCCTCGAAAAGCATTTTGAGAGCATGTTGTCACTTAGGCTGTTACTTTTGACCAGAAGCACTCAGAAACAAGTTTCCAAGCCAGAAACATGTGGTTTGGTGAATTCCATAGTAGCAAGGCAGTTTCCTCTGGTTTCCATCACTAGTTGTTCAGAAAACAGCATCATGTCACTTTTGGTGTTTTCAGGCCTCGAAAAGCATTTTGAGAGCATGTTGTCACTTAGGCTGTTACTTTTGACCAGAAGCACTCAGAAGCAAGTTTCCAAGCCAGAAACATGTGGTTTGGTGAATTCTATAGTAGCAAGGCAGTTTCCTCTGGTTTCCATCACTAGTTGTTCAGAAAACAGCATCATGTCACTTTTGGTGTTTTCAGGCCTCGAAAAGCATTTTGAGAGCATGTTGTCACTTAGGCTGTTACTTTTGACCAGAAGCACTCAGAAGCAAGTTTCCAAGCCAGAAACATGTGGTTTGGTGAATTCCATAGTAGCAAGGCAGTTTCCTCTGGTTTCCATCACTAGTTGTTCAGAAAACAGCATCATGTCACTTTTGGTGTTTTCAGGCCTCGAAAAGCATTTTGAGAGCATGTTGTCACTTAGGCTGTTACTTTTGACCAGAAGCACTCAGAAGCAAGTTTCCAAGCCAGAAACATGTGGTTTGGTGAATTCTATAGTAGCAAGGCAGTTTCCTCTGGTTTCCATCACTAGTTGTTCAGAAAACAGCATCATGTCACTTTTGGTGTTTTCAGGCCTCGAAAAGCATTTTGAGAGCATGTTGTCACTTAGGCTGTTACTTTTGACCAGAAGCACTCAGAAGCAAGTTTCCAAGCCAGAAACATGTGGTTTGGTGAATTCCATAGTAGCAAGGCAGTTTCCTCTGGTTTCCATCACTAGTTGTTCAGAAAACAGCATCATGTCACTTTTGGTGTTTTCAGGCCTCGAAAAGCATTTTGAGAGCATGTTGTCACTTAGGCTGTTACTTTTGACCAGAAGCACTCAGAAGCAAGTTTCCAAGCCAGAAACATGTGGTTTGGTGAATTCCATAGTAGCAAGGCAGTTTCCTCTGGTTTTCATCACTAGTTGTTCAGAAAACAGCATCATGTCACTTTTGGTGTTTTCAGGCCTCGAAAAGCATTTTGAGAGCATGTTGTCACTTAGGCTGTTACTTTTGAC
Organism: Epinephelus lanceolatus; assembly: GCF_041903045.1. Classification (NCBI taxonomy): domain Eukaryota; kingdom Metazoa; phylum Chordata; class Actinopteri; order Perciformes; family Serranidae; genus Epinephelus; species Epinephelus lanceolatus. The sequence goes on from NC_135747.1 coordinate 2,752,693, forward strand.
CAGAAGCACTCAGAAGCAAGTTTCCAAGCCAGAAACATGTGGTTTGGTGAATTCCATAGTAGCAAGGCAGTTTCCTCTGCTTTCCATCACTAGTTGTTCAGAAAACAGCATCATGTCACTTTTAGTGTTTTCAGGCCTCGAAAAGCATTTTGAGAGCATGTTGTCACTTAGGCTGTTACTTTTGATTAGAAGCACTCAGAAGCAAGTTTCCAAGCCAGAAACATGTGGTTTGGTGAATTCTATAGTAGCAAGGCAGTTTCCTCTGGTTTCCATCACTAGTTGTTCAGAAAACAGCATCATGTCACTTTTGGTGTTTTCAGGCCTCGAAAAGCATTTTGAGAGCATTTTGTCACTTAGGCTGTTACTTTTGACCAGAAGCACTCAGAAGCAAGTTTCCAAGCCAGAAACATGTGGTTTGGTGAATTCCATAGTAGCAAGGCAGTTTCCTCTGGTTTTCATCACTAGTTGGTCCGAAAACAGCATCATGTCACTTTTGGTGTTTTCAGGCCTCGAAAAGCATTTTGAGAGCATGTTGTCACTTAGGCTGTTACTTTTGACCAGAAGCACTCAGAAGCAAGTTTCCAAGCCAGAAACATGTGGTTTGGTGAATTCCATAGTAGCAAGGCAGTTTCCTCTGGTTTCCATCACTAGTTGTTCAGAAAACAGCATCATGTCACTTTTAGTGTTTTCAGGCCTCGAAAAGCATTTTGAGAGCATGTTGTCACTTAGGCTGTTACTTTTGACCAGAAGCACTCAGAAGCAAGTTTCCAAGCCAGAAACATGTGGTTTGGTTAATTCCATAGTAACAAGGCAGTTTCCTCTGGTTTCCATCACTAGTTGTTCAGAAAACAGCATCATGTCACTTTTAGTGTTTTCAGGCCTCGAAAAGCATTTTGACAGCATGTTGTCACTTAGGCTGTTACTTTTGACCAGAAGCACTCAGAAGCAAGTTTCCAAGCCAGAAACATGTGGTTTGGTGAATTCCATAGTAGCAAGGCAGTTTACTCTGGTTTCCATCACTAGTTGGTCTGAAAACAGCATCATGTCACTTTTGGTGTTTTCAGGCCTCGAAAAGCATTTTGAGAGCATTTTGTCACTTAGGCTGTTACTTTTGACCAGAAGCACTCAGAAGCAAGTTTCCAAGCCAGAAACATGTGGTTTGGTGAATTCCATAGTAGCAAGGTAGTTTCCTCTGGTTTTCATCACTAGTTGGTCCGAAAACAGCATCATGTCACTTTTGGTGTTTTCAGGCCTCGAAAAGCATTTTGAGAGCATATTGTTACTTAGGCTGTTACTTTTGACCAGAAGCACTCAGAAGCAAGTTTCCAAGCCAGAAACATGTGGTTTGGTGAATTCTATAGTAGCAAGGCAGTTTCCTCTGGTTTCCATCACTAGTTGTTCAGAAAACAGCATCATGTCACTTTTGGTGTTTTCAGGCCTCGAAAAGCATTTTGAGAGCATGTTGTCACTTAGGCTGTTACTTTTGACCAGAAGCACTCAGAAGCAAGTTTCCAAGCCAGAAACATGTGGTTTGGTGAATTCCATAGTAGCAAGGCAGTTTCCTCTGGTTTTCATCACTAGTTTGTCCGAAAACAGCATCATGTCACTTTTGGTGTTTTCAGGCCTCGAAAAGCATTTTGAGAGCATATTGTCACTTAGGCTGTTACTTTTGACCAGAAGCACTCAGAAGCAAGTTTCCAAGCCAGAAACATGTGGTTTGGTGAATTCTATAGTAGCAAGGCAGTTTCCTCTGGTTTCCATCACTAGTTGTTCAGAAAACAGCATCATGTCACTTTTGGTGTTTTCAGGCCTCGAAAAGCATTTTGAGAGCATGTTGTCACTTAGGCTGTTACTTTTGACCAGAAGCACTCAGAAGCAAGTTTCCAAGCCAGAAACATGTGGTTTGGTGAATTCCATAGTAGCAAGGCAGTTTCCTCTGGTTTCCATCACTAGTTGTTCAGAAAACAGCATCATGTCACTTTTAGTGTTTTCAGGCCTCGAAAAGCATTTTGAGAGCATGTTGTCACTTAGGCTGTTACTTTTGACCAGAAGCACTCAGAAGCAAGTTTCCAAGCCAGAAACATGTGGTTTGGTTAATTCCATAGTAACAAGGCAGTTTCCTCTGGTTTCCATCACTAGTTGTTCAGAAAACAGCATCATGTCACTTTTAGTGTTTTCAGGCCTCGAAAAGCATTTTGACAGCATGTTGTCACTTAGGCTGTTACTTTTGACCAGAAGCACTCAGAAGCAAGTTTCCAAGCCAGAAACATGTGGTTTGGTGAATTCCATAGTAGCAAGGCAGTTTACTCTGGTTTCCATCACTAGTTGGTCTGAAAACAGCATCATGTCACTTTTGGTGTTTTCAGGCCTCGAAAAGCATTTTGAGAGCATTTTGTCACTTAGGCTGTTACTTTTGACCAGAAGCACTCAGAAGCAAGTTTCCAAGCCAGAAACATGTGGTTTGGTGAATTCCATAGTAGCAAGGTAGTTTCCTCTGGTTTTCATCACTAGTTGGTCCGAAAACAGCATCATGTCACTTTTGGTGTTTTCAGGCCTCGAAAAGCATTTTGAGAGCATATTGTTACTTAGGCTGTTACTTTTGACCAGAAGCACTCAGAAGCAAGTTTCCAAGCCAGAAACATGTGGTTTGGTGAATTCTATAGTAGCAAGGCAGTTTCCTCTGGTTTCCATCACTAGTTGTTCAGAAAACAGCATCATGTCACTTTTGGTGTTTTCAGGCCTCGAAAAGCATTTTGAGAGCATGTTGTCACTTAGGCTGTTACTTTTGACCAGAAGCACTCAGAAGCAAGTTTCCAAGCCAGAAACATGTGGTTTGGTGAATTCCATAGTAGCAAGGCAGTTTCCTCTGGTTTTCATCACTAGTTTGTCCGAAAACAGCATCATGTCACTTTTGGTGTTTTCAGGCCTCGAAAAGCATTTTGAGAGCATATTGTCACTTAGGCTGTTACTTTTGACCAGAAGCACTCAGAAGCAAGTTTCCAAGCCAGAAACATGTGGTTTGGTGAATTCTATAGTAGCAAGGCAGTTTCCTCTGGTTTCCATCACTAGTTGTTCAGAAAACAGCATCATGTCACTTTTGGTGTTTTCAGGCCTCGAAAAGCATTTTGAGAGCATGTTGTCACTTAGGCTGTTACTTTTGACCAGAAGCACTCAGAAGCAAGTTTCCAAGCCAGAAACATGTGGTTTGGTGAATTCCATAGTAGCAAGGCAGTTTCCTCTGGTTTCCATCACTAGTTGTTCAGAAAACAGCATCATGTCACTTTTAGTGTTTTCAGGCCTCGAAAAGCATTTTGAGAGCATGTTGTCACTTAGGCTGTTACTTTTGACCAGAAGCACTCAGAAACAAATTTCCAAGCCAGAAACATGTGGTTTGGTGAATTCCATAGTAGCAAGGCAGTTTCCTCTGGTTTCCATCACTAGTTGTTCAGATAACAGCATCATGTCACTTTTGGTGTTTTCAGGCCTCGAAAAGCATTTTGAGAGCATGTTGTCACTTAGGCTGTTACTTTTGACCAGAAGCACTCAGAAGCAAGTTTCCAAGCCAGAAACATGTGGTTTGGTGAATTCTATAGTAGCAAGGCAGTTTCCTCTGGTTTCCATCACTAGTTGTTCAGAAAACAGCATCATGTCACTTTTGGTGTTTTCAGGCCTCGAAAAGCATTTTGAGAGCATGTTGTCACTTAGGCTGTTACTTTTGACCAGAAGCACTCAGAAACAAGTTTCCAAGCCAGAAACATGTGGTTTGGTGAATTCCATAGTAGCAAGGCAGTTTCCTCTGGTTTTCATCACTAGTTGTTCAGAAAACAGCATCATGTCACTTTTGGTGTTTTCAGGCCTCGAAAAGCATTTTGAGAGCATGTTGTCACTTAGGCTGTTACTTTTGACCAGAAGCACTCAGAAACAAGTTTCCAAGCCAGAAACATGTGGTTTGGTGAATTCCATAGTAGCAAGGCAGTTTCCTCTGGTTTCCATCACTAGTTGTTCCGAAAACAGCATCATGTCACTTTTGGTGTTTTCAGGCCTCGAAAAGCATTTTGAGAGCATGTTGTCACTTAGGCTGTTACTTTTGACCAGAAGCACTCAGAAGCAAGTTTCCAAGCCAGAAACATGTGGTTTGGTGAATTCTATAGTAGCAAGGCAGTTTCCTCTGGTTTCCATCACTAGTTGTTCAGAAAACAGCATCATGTCACTTTTGGTGTTTTCAGGCCTCGAAAAGCATTTTGAGAGCATGTTGTCACTTAGGCTGTTACTTTTGACCAGAAGCACTCAGAAGCAAGTTTCCAAGCCAGAAACATGTGGTTTGGTGAATTCTATAGTAGCAAGGCAGTTTCCTCTGCTTTCCATCACTAGTTGTTCAGAAAACAGCATCATGTCACTTTTGGTGTTTTCAGGCCTCGAAAAGCATTTTGAGAGCATGTTGTCACTAAGGCTGTTACTTTTGACCAGAAGCACTCAGAAGCAAGTTTCCAAGCCAGAAACATGTGGTTTGGTGAATTCTATAGTAGCAAGGCAGTTTCCTCTGGTTTTCATCACTAGTTGTTCCGAAAACAGCATCATGTCACTTTTGGTGTTTTCAGGCCTCGAAAAGCATTTTGAGAGCATGTTGTCACTTAGGCTGTTACTTTTGACCAGAAGCACTCAGAAGCAAGTTTCCAAGCCAGAAACATGTGGTTTGGTGAATTCTATAGTAGCAAGGCAGTTTCCTCTGGTTTCCATCACTAGTTGTTCAGAAAACAGCATCATGTCACTTTTAGTGTTTTCAGGCCTCGAAAAGCATTTTGAGAGCATGTTGTCACTTAGGCTGTTACTTTTGACCAGAAGCACTCAGAAGCAAGTTTCCAAGCCAGAAACATGTGGTTTGGTTAATTCCATAGTAACAAGGCAGTTTCCTCTGGTTTCCATCACTAGTTGTTCAGAAAACAGCATCATGTCACTTTTAGTGTTTTCAGGCCTCGAAAAGCATTTTGACAGCATGTTGTCACTTAGGCTGTTACTTTTGACCAGAAGCACTCAGAAGCAAGTTTCCAAGCCAGAAACATGTGGTTTGGTGAATTCCATAGTAGCAAGGCAGTTTACTCTGGTTTCCATCACTAGTTGGTCTGAAAACAGCATCATGTCACTTTTGGTGTTTTCAGGCCTCGAAAAGCATTTTGAGAGCATTTTGTCACTTAGGCTGTTACTTTTGACCAGAAGCACTCAGAAGCAAGTTTCCAAGCCAGAAACATGTGGTTTGGTGAATTCCATAGTAGCAAGGTAGTTTCCTCTGGTTTTCATCACTAGTTGGTCCGAAAACAGCATCATGTCACTTTTGGTGTTTTCAGGCCTCGAAAAGCATTTTGAGAGCATATTGTTACTTAGGCTGTTACTTTTGACCAGAAGCACTCAGAAGCAAGTTTCCAAGCCAGAAACATGTGGTTTGGTGAATTCTATAGTAGCAAGGCAGTTTCCTCTGGTTTCCATCACTAGTTGTTCAGAAAACAGCATCATGTCACTTTTGGTGTTTTCAGGCCTCGAAAAGCATTTTGAGAGCATGTTGTCACTTAGGCTGTTACTTTTGACCAGAAGCACTCAGAAGCAAGTTTCCAAGCCAGAAACATGTGGTTTGGTGAATTCCATAGTAGCAAGGCAGTTTACTCTGGTTTCCATCACTAGTTGTTCAGAAAACAGCATCATGTCACTTTTAGTGTTTTCAGGCCTCGAAAAGCATTTTGAGAGCATGTTGTCACTTAGGCTGTTACTTTTGACCAGAAGCACTCAGAAACAAATTTCCAAGCCAGAAACATGTGGTTTGGTGAATTCCATAGTAGCAAGGCAGTTTCCTCTGGTTTCCATCACTAGTTGTTCAGATAACAGCATCATGTCACTTTTGGTGTTTTCAGGCCTCGAAAAGCATTTTGAGAGCATGTTGTCACTTAGGCTGTTACTTTTGACCAGAAGCACTCAGAAGCAAGTTTCCAAGCCAGAAACATGTGGTTTGGTGAATTCTATAGTAGCAAGGCAGTTTCCTCTGGTTTCCATCACTAGTTGTTCAGAAAACAGCATCATGTCACTTTTGGTGTTTTCAGGCCTCGAAAAGCATTTTGAGAGCATTTTGTCACTTAGGCTGTTACTTTTGACCAGAAGCACTCAGAAGCAAGTTTCCAAGCCAGAAACATGTGGTTTGGTGAATTCCATAGTAGCAAGGTAGTTTCCTCTGGTTTTCATCACTAGTTGGTCCGAAAACAGCATCATGTCACTTTTGGTGTTTTCAGGCCTCGAAAAGCATTTTGAGAGCATGTTGTCACTTAGGCTGTTACTTTTGACCAGAAGCACTCAGAAACAAGTTTCCAAGCCAGAAACATGTGGTTTGGTGAATTCCATAGTAGCAAGGCAGTTTCCTCTGGTTTTCATCACTAGTTGTTCAGAAAACAGCATCATGTCACTTTTGGTGTTTTCAGGCCTCGAAAAGCATTTTGAGAGCATGTTGTCACTTAGGCTGTTACTTTTGACCAGAAGCACTCAGAAGCAAGTTTCCAAGCCAGAAACATGTGGTTTGGTGAATTCCATAGTAGCAAGGCAGTTTCCTCTGGTTTCCATCACTAGTTGTTCAGATAACAGCATCATGTCACTTTTGGTGTTTTCAGGCCTCGAAAAGCATTTTGAGAGCATGTTGTCACTTAGGCTGTTACTTTTGACCAGAAGCACTCAGAAGCAAGTTTCCAAGCCAGAAACATGTGGTTTGGTGAATTCTATAGTAGCAAGGCAGTTTCCTCTGGTTTCCATCACTAGTTGTTCAGAAAACAGCATCATGTCACTTTTGGTGTTTTCAGGCCTCGAAAAGCATTTTGAGAGCATTTTGTCACTTAGGCTGTTACTTTTGACCAGAAGCACTCAGAAGCAAGTTTCCAAGCCAGAAACATGTGGTTTGGTGAATTCCATAGTAGCAAGGTAGTTTCCTCTGGTTTTCATCACTAGTTGGTCCGAAAACAGCATCATGTCACTTTTGGTGTTTTCAGGCCTCGAAAAGCATTTTGAGAGCATGTTGTCACTTAGGCTGTTACTTTTGACCAGAAGCACTCAGAAACAAGTTTCCAAGCCAGAAACATGTGGTTTGGTGAATTCCATAGTAGCAAGGCAGTTTCCTCTGGTTTTCATCACTAGTTGTTCAGAAAACAGCATCATGTCACTTTTGGTGTTTTCAGGCCTCGAAAAGCATTTTGAGAGCATGTTGTCACTTAGGCTGTTACTTTTGACCAGAAGCACTCAGAAACAAGTTTCCAAGCCAGAAACATGTGGTTTGGTGAATTCCATAGTAGCAAGGCAGTTTCCTCTGGTTTCCATCACTAGTTGTTCAGAAAACAGCATCATGTCACTTTTGGTGTTTTCAGGCCTCGAAAAGCATTTTGAGAGCATGTTGTCACTTAGGCTGTTACTTTTGACCAGAAGCACTCAGAAGCAAGTTTCCAAGCCAGAAACATGTGGTTTGGTGAATTCCATAGTAGCAAGGCAGTTTACTCTGGTTTCCATCACTAGTTGTTCAGAAAACAGCATCATGTCACTTTTAGTGTTTTCAGGCCTCGAAAAGCATTTTGAGAGCATGTTGTCACTTAGGCTGTTACTTTTGACCAGAAGCACTCAGAAACAAATTTCCAAGCCAGAAACATGTGGTTTGGTGAATTCCATAGTAGCAAGGCAGTTTCCTCTGGTTTCCATCACTAGTTGTTCAGAAAACAGCATCATGTCACTTTTAGTGTTTTCAGGCCTCGAAAAGCATTTTGAGAGCATGTTGTCACTTAGGCTGTTACTTTTGACCAGAAGCACTCAGAAACAAATTTCCAAGCCAGAAACATGTGGTTTGGTGAATTCCATAGTAGCAAGGCAGTTTCCTCTGGTTTCCATCACTAGTTGTTCAGATAACAGCATCATGTCACTTTTGGTGTTTTCAGGCCTCGAAAAGCATTTTGAGAGCATGTTGTCACTTAGGCTGTTACTTTTGACCAGAAGCACTCAGAAGCAAGTTTCCAAGCCAGAAACATGTGGTTTGGTGAATTCTATAGTAGCAAGGCAGTTTCCTCTGGTTTCCATCACTAGTTGTTCAGAAAACAGCATCATGTCACTTTTGGTGTTTTCAGGCCTCGAAAAGCATTTTGAGAGCATTTTGTCACTTAGGCTGTTACTTTTGACCAGAAGCACTCAGAAGCAAGTTTCCAAGCCAGAAACATGTGGTTTGGTGAATTCCATAGTAGCAAGGTAGTTTCCTCTGGTTTTCATCACTAGTTGGTCCGAAAACAGCATCATGTCACTTTTGGTGTTTTCAGGCCTCGAAAAGCATTTTGAGAGCATGTTGTCACTTAGGCTGTTACTTTTGACCAGAAGCACTCAGAAACAAGTTTCCAAGCCAGAAACATGTGGTTTGGTGAATTCCATAGTAGCAAGGCAGTTTCCTCTGGTTTTCATCACTAGTTGTTCAGAAAACAGCATCATGTCACTTTTGGTGTTTTCAGGCCTCGAAAAGCATTTTGAGAGCATGTTGTCACTTAGGCTGTTACTTTTGACCAGAAGCACTCAGAAGCAAGTTTCCAAGCCAGAAACATGTGGTTTGGTGAATTCCATAGTAGCAAGGCAGTTTCCTCTGGTTTCCATCACTAGTTGTTCAGATAACAGCATCATGTCACTTTTGGTGTTTTCAGGCCTCGAAAAGCATTTTGAGAGCATGTTGTCACTTAGGCTGTTACTTTTGACCAGAAGCACTCAGAAGCAAGTTTCCAAGCCAGAAACATGTGGTTTGGTGAATTCTATAGTAGCAAGGCAGTTTCCTCTGGTTTCCATCACTAGTTGTTCAGAAAACAGCATCATGTCACTTTTGGTGTTTTCAGGCCTCGAAAAGCATTTTGAGAGCATTTTGTCACTTAGGCTGTTACTTTTGACCAGAAGCACTCAGAAGCAAGTTTCCAAGCCAGAAACATGTGGTTTGGTGAATTCCATAGTAGCAAGGTAGTTTCCTCTGGTTTTCATCACTAGTTGGTCCGAAAACAGCATCATGTCACTTTTGGTGTTTTCAGGCCTCGAAAAGCATTTTGAGAGCATGTTGTCACTTAGGCTGTTACTTTTGACCAGAAGCACTCAGAAACAAGTTTCCAAGCCAGAAACATGTGGTTTGGTGAATTCCATAGTAGCAAGGCAGTTTCCTCTGGTTTTCATCACTAGTTGTTCAGAAAACAGCATCATGTCACTTTTGGTGTTTTCAGGCCTCGAAAAGCATTTTGAGAGCATGTTGTCACTTAGGCTGTTACTTTTGACCAGAAGCACTCAGAAACAAGTTTCCAAGCCAGAAACATGTGGTTTGGTGAATTCCATAGTAGCAAGGCAGTTTCCTCTGGTTTCCATCACTAGTTGTTCCGAAAACAGCATCATGTCACTTTTGGTGTTTTCAGGCCTCGAAAAGCATTTTGAGAGCATGTTGTCACTTAGGCTGTTACTTTTGACCAGAAGCACTCAGAAGCAAGTTTCCAAGCCAGAAACATGTGGTTTGGTGAATTCTATAGTAGCAAGGCAGTTTACTCTGGTTTCCATCACTAGTTGTTCAGAAAACAGCATCATGTCACTTTTAGTGTTTTCAGGCCTCGAAAAGCATTTTGAGAGCATGTTGTCACTTAGGCTGTTACTTTTGACCAGAAGCACTCAGAAGCAAGTTTCCAAGCCAGAAACATGTGGTTTGGTGAATTCTATAGTAGCAAGGCAGTTTCCTCTGGTTTCCATCACTAGTTGTTCAGAAAACAGCATCATGTCACTTTTGGTGTTTTCAGGCCTCGAAAAGCATTTTGAGAGCATGTTGTCACTTAGGCTGTTACTTTTGACCAGAAGCACTCAGAAACAAGTTTCCAAGCCAGAAACATGTGGTTTGGTGAATTCCATAGTAGCAAGGCAGTTTCCTCTGGTTTCCATCACTAGTTGTTCAGAAAACAGCATCATGTCACTTTTGGTGTTTTCAGGCCTCGAAAAGCATTTTGAGAGCATGTTGTCACTTAGGCTGTTACTTTTGACCAGAAGCACTCAGAAGCAAGTTTCCAAGCCAGAAACATGTGGTTTGGTGAATTCTATAGTAGCAAGGCAGTTTCCTCTGGTTTCCATCACTAGTTGTTCAGAAAACAGCATCATGTCACTTTTGGTGTTTTCAGGCCTCGAAAAGCATTTTGAGAGCATGTTGTCACTTAGGCTGTTACTTTTGACCAGAAGCACTCAGAAGCAAGTTTCCAAGCCAGAAACATGTGGTTTGGTGAATTCCATAGTAGCAAGGCAGTTTCCTCTGGTTTCCATCACTAGTTGTTCAGAAAACAGCATCATGTCACTTTTGGTGTTTTCAGGCCTCGAAAAGCATTTTGAGAGCATGTTGTCACTTAGGCTGTTACTTTTGACCAGAAGCACTCAGAAGCAAGTTTCCAAGCCAGAAACATGTGGTTTGGTGAATTCCATAGTAGCAAGGCAGTTTCCTCTGGTTTTCATCACTAGTTGTTCAGAAAACAGCATCATGTCACTTTTGGTGTTTTCAGGCCTCGAAAAGCATTTTGAGAGCATGTTGTCACTTAGGCTGTTACTTTTGACCAGAAGCACTCAGAAGCAAGTTTCCAAGCCAGAAACATGTGGTTTGGTGAATTCCATAGTAGCAAGGCAGTTTCCTCTGCTTTCCATCACTAGTTGTTCAGAAAACAGCATCATGTCACTTTTAGTGTTTTCAGGCCTCGAAAAGCATTTTGACAGCATGTTGTCACTTAGGCTGTTACTTTTGATTAGAAGCACTCAGAAGCAAGTTTCCAAGCCAGAAACATGTGGTTTGGTGAATTCTATAGTAGCAAGGCAGTTTCCTCTGGTTTCCATCACTAGTTGTTCAGAAAACAGCATCATGTCACTTTTGGTGTTTTCAGGCCTCGAAAAGCATTTTGAGAGCATTTTGTCACTTAGGCTGTTACTTTTGACCAGAAGCACTCAGAAGCAAGTTTCCAAGCCAGAAACATGTGGTTTGGTGAATTCCATAGTAGCAAGGCAGTTTCCTCTGGTTTTCATCACTAGTTGGTCCGAAAACAGCATCATGTCACTTTTGGTGTTTTCAGGCCTCGAAAAGCATTTTGAGAGCATATTGTCACTTAGGCTGTTACTTTTGACCAGAAGCACTCAGAAGCAAGTTTCCAAGCCAGAAACATGTGGTTTGGTGAATTCTATAGTAGCAAGGCAGTTTCCTCTGGTTTCCATCACTAGTTGTTCAGAAAACAGCATCATGTCACTTTTGGTGTTTTCAGGCCTCGAAAAGCATTTTGAGAGCATGTTGTCACTTAGGCTGTTACTTTTGACCAGAAGCACTCAGAAGCAAGTTTCCAAGCCAGAAACATGTGGTTTGGTTAATTCCATAGTAACAAGGCAGTTTCCTCTGGTTTCCATCACTAGTTGTTCAGAAAACAGCATCATGTCACTTTTAGTGTTTTCAGGCCTCGAAAAGCATTTTGACAGCATGTTGTCACTTAGGCTGTTACTTTTGACCAGAAGCACTCAGAAGCAAGTTTCCAAGCCAGAAACATGTGGTTTGGTGAATTCCATAGTAGCAAGGCAGTTTACTCTGGTTTCCATCACTAGTTGGTCTGAAAACAGCATCATGTCACTTTTGGTGTTTTCAGGCCTCGAAAAGCATTTTGAGAGCATGTTGTCACTTAGGCTGTTACTTTTGACCAGAAGCACTCAGAAGCAAGTTTCCAAGCCAGAAACATGTGGTTTGGTGAATTCCATAGTAGCAAGGCAGTTTCCTCTGGTTTTCATCACTAGTTGTTCAGAAAACAGCATCATGTCACTTTTGGTGTTTTCAGGCCTCGAAAAGCATTTTGAGAGCATGTTGTCACTTAGGCTGTTACTTTTGACCAGAAGCACTCAGAAACAAGTTTCCAAGCCAGAAACATGTGGTTTGGTGAATTCCATAGTAGCAAGGCAGTTTCCTCTGGTTTCCATCACTAGTTGTTCCGAAAACAGCATCATGTCACTTTTGGTGTTTTCAGGCCTCGAAAAGCATTTTGAGAGCATGTTGTCACTTAGGCTGTTACTTTTGACCAGAAGCACTCAGAAGCAAGTTTCCAAGCCAGAAACATGTGGTTTGGTGAATTCTATAGTAGCAAGGCAGTTTACTCTGGTTTCCATCACTAGTTGTTCAGAAAACAGCATCATGTCACTTTTAGTGTTTTCAGGCCTCGAAAAGCATTTTGAGAGCATGTTGTCACTTAGGCTGTTACTTTTGACCAGAAGCACTCAGAAGCAAGTTTCCAAGCCAGAAACATGTGGTTTGGTGAATTCTATAGTAGCAAGGCAGTTTCCTCTGGTTTCCATCACTAGTTGTTCAGAAAACAGCATCATGTCACTTTTGGTGTTTTCAGGCCTCGAAAAGCATTTTGAGAGCATGTTGTCACTTAGGCTGTTACTTTTGACCAGAAGCACTCAGAAGCAAGTTTCCAAGCCAGAAACATGTGGTTTGGTGAATTCCATAGTAGCAAGGCAGTTTCCTCTGCTTTCCATCACTAGTTGTTCAGAAAACAGCATCATGTCACTTTTAGTGTTTTCAGGCCTCGAAAAGCATTTTGACAGCATGTTGTCACTTAGGCTGTTACTTTTGATTAGAAGCACTCAGAAGCAAGTTTCCAAGCCAGAAACATGTGGTTTGGTGAATTCTATAGTAGCAAGGCAGTTTCCTCTGGTTTCCATCACTAGTTGTTCAGAAAACAGCATCATGTCACTTTTGGTGTTTTCAGGCCTCGAAAAGCATTTTGAGAGCATTTTGTCACTTAGGCTGTTACTTTTGACCAGAAGCACTCAGAAGCAAGTTTCCAAGCCAGAAACATGTGGTTTGGTGAATTCCATAGTAGCAAGGCAGTTTCCTCTGGTTTTCATCACTAGTTGGTCCGAAAACAGCATCATGTCACTTTTGGTGTTTTCAGGCCTCGAAAAGCATTTTGAGAGCATATTGTCACTTAGGCTGTTACTTTTGACCAGAAGCACTCAGAAGCAAGTTTCCAAGCCAGAAACATGTGGTTTGGTGAATTCTATAGTAGCAAGGCAGTTTCCTCTGGTTTCCATCACTAGTTGTTCAGAAAACAGCATCATGTCACTTTTGGTGTTTTCAGGCCTCGAAAAGCATTTTGAGAGCATTTTGTCACTTAGGCTGTTACTTTTGACCAGAAGCACTCAGAAGCAAGTTTCCAAGCCAGAAACATGTGGTTTGGTGAATTCCATAGTAGCAAGGTAGTTTCCTCTGGTTTTCATCACTAGTTGGTCCGAAAACAGCATCATGTCACTTTTGGTGTTTTCAGGCCTCGAAAAGCATTTTGAGAGCATGTTGTCACTTAGGCTGTTACTTTTGACCAGAAGCACTCAGAAACAAGTTTCCAAGCCAGAAACATGTGGTTTGGTGAATTCCATAGTAGCAAGGCAGTTTCCTCTGGTTTTCATCACTAGTTGTTCAGAAAACAGCATCATGTCACTTTTGGTGTTTTCAGGCCTCGAAAAGCATTTTGAGAGCATGTTGTCACTTAGGCTGTTACTTTTGACCAGAAGCACTCAGAAGCAAGTTTCCAAGCCAGAAACATGTGGTTTGGTGAATTCCATAGTAGCAAGGCAGTTTCCTCTGGTTTCCATCACTAGTTGTTCAGATAACAGCATCATGTCACTTTTGGTGTTTTCAGGCCTCGAAAAGCATTTTGAGAGCATGTTGTCACTTAGGCTGTTACTTTTGACCAGAAGCACTCAGAAGCAAGTTTCCAAGCCAGAAACATGTGGTTTGGTGAATTCTATAGTAGCAAGGCAGTTTCCTCTGGTTTCCATCACTAGTTGTTCAGAAAACAGCATCATGTCACTTTTGGTGTTTTCAGGCCTCGAAAAGCATTTTGAGAGCATTTTGTCACTTAGGCTGTTACTTTTGACCAGAAGCACTCAGAAGCAAGTTTCCAAGCCAGAAACATGTGGTTTGGTGAATTCCATAGTAGCAAGGTAGTTTCCTCTGGTTTTCATCACTAGTTGGTCCGAAAACAGCATCATGTCACTTTTGGTGTTTTCAGGCCTCGAAAAGCATTTTGAGAGCATGTTGTCACTTAGGCTGTTACTTTTGACCAGAAGCACTCAGAAACAAGTTTCCAAGCCAGAAACATGTGGTTTGGTGAATTCCATAGTAGCAAGGCAGTTTCCTCTGGTTTTCATCACTAGTTGTTCAGAAAACAGCATCATGTCACTTTTGGTGTTTTCAGGCCTCGAAAAGCATTTTGAGAGCATGTTGTCACTTAGGCTGTTACTTTTGACCAGAAGCACTCAGAAACAAGTTTCCAAGCCAGAAACATGTGGTTTGGTGAATTCCATAGTAGCAAGGCAGTTTCCTCTGGTTTCCATCACTAGTTGTTCAGAAAACAGCATCATGTCACTTTTGGTGTTTTCAGGCCTCGAAAAGCATTTTGAGAGCATGTTGTCACTTAGGCTGTTACTTTTGACCAGAAGCACTCAGAAGCAAGTTTCCAAGCCAGAAACATGTGGTTTGGTGAATTCCATAGTAGCAAGGCAGTTTACTCTGGTTTCCATCACTAGTTGTTCAGAAAACAGCATCATGTCACTTTTAGTGTTTTCAGGCCTCGAAAAGCATTTTGAGAGCATGTTGTCACTTAGGCTGTTACTTTTGACCAGAAGCACTCAGAAACAAATTTCCAAGCCAGAAACATGTGGTTTGGTGAATTCCATAGTAGCAAGGCAGTTTCCTCTGGTTTCCATCACTAGTTGTTCAGATAACAGCATCATGTCACTTTTGGTGTTTTCAGGCCTCGAAAAGCATTTTGAGAGCATGTTGTCACTTAGGCTGTTACTTTTGACCAGAAGCACTCAGAAGCAAGTTTCCAAGCCAGAAACATGTGGTTTGGTGAATTCTATAGTAGCAAGGCAGTTTCCTCTGGTTTCCATCACTAGTTGTTCAGAAAACAGCATCATGTCACTTTTGGTGTTTTCAGGCCTCGAAAAGCATTTTGAGAGCATTTTGTCACTTAGGCTGTTACTTTTGACCAGAAGCACTCAGAAGCAAGTTTCCAAGCCAGAAACATGTGGTTTGGTGAATTCCATAGTAGCAAGGTAGTTTCCTCTGGTTTTCATCACTAGTTGGTCCGAAAACAGCATCATGTCACTTTTGGTGTTTTCAGGCCTCGAAAAGCATTTTGAGAGCATGTTGTCACTTAGGCTGTTACTTTTGACCAGAAGCACTCAGAAACAAGTTTCCAAGCCAGAAACATGTGGTTTGGTGAATTCCATAGTAGCAAGGCAGTTTCCTCTGGTTTTCATCACTAGTTGTTCAGAAAACAGCATCATGTCACTTTTGGTGTTTTCAGGCCTCGAAAAGCATTTTGAGAGCATGTTGTCACTTAGGCTGTTACTTTTGACCAGAAGCACTCAGAAGCAAGTTTCCAAGCCAGAAACATGTGGTTTGGTGAATTCCATAGTAGCAAGGCAGTTTCCTCTGGTTTCCATCACTAGTTGTTCAGATAACAGCATCATGTCACTTTTGGTGTTTTCAGGCCTCGAAAAGCATTTTGAGAGCATGTTGTCACTTAGGCTGTTACTTTTGACCAGAAGCACTCAGAAGCAAGTTTCCAAGCCAGAAACATGTGGTTTGGTGAATTCTATAGTAGCAAGGCAGTTTCCTCTGGTTTCCATCACTAGTTGTTCAGAAAACAGCATCATGTCACTTTTGGTGTTTTCAGGCCTCGAAAAGCATTTTGAGAGCATTTTGTCACTTAGGCTGTTACTTTTGACCAGAAGCACTCAGAAGCAAGTTTCCAAGCCAGAAACATGTGGTTTGGTGAATTCCATAGTAGCAAGGTAGTTTCCTCTGGTTTTCATCACTAGTTGGTCCGAAAACAGCATCATGTCACTTTTGGTGTTTTCAGGCCTCGAAAAGCATTTTGAGAGCATGTTGTCACTTAGGCTGTTACTTTTGACCAGAAGCACTCAGAAACAAGTTTCCAAGCCAGAAACATGTGGTTTGGTGAATTCCATAGTAGCAAGGCAGTTTCCTCTGGTTTTCATCACTAGTTGTTCAGAAAACAGCATCATGTCACTTTTGGTGTTTTCAGGCCTCGAAAAGCATTTTGAGAGCATGTTGTCACTTAGGCTGTTACTTTTGACCAGAAGCACTCAGAAACAAGTTTCCAAGCCAGAAACATGTGGTTTGGTGAATTCCATAGTAGCAAGGCAGTTTACTCTGGTTTCCATCACTAGTTGTTCCGAAAACAGCATCATGTCACTTTTGGTGTTTTCAGGCCTCGAAAAGCATTTTGAGAGCATGTTGTCACTTAGGCTGTTACTTTTGACCAGAAGCACTCAGAAGCAAGTTTCCAAGCCAGAAACATGTGGTTTGGTGAATTCTATAGTAGCAAGGCAGTTTACTCTGGTTTCCATCACTAGTTGTTCAGAAAACAGCATCATGTCACTTTTAGTGTTTTCAGGCCTCGAAAAGCATTTTGAGAGCATGTTGTCACTTAGGCTGTTACTTTTGACCAGAAGCACTCAGAAGCAAGTTTCCAAGCCAGAAACATGTGGTTTGGTGAATTCTATAGTAGCAAGGCAGTTTCCTCTGGTTTCCATCACTAGTTGTTCAGAAAACAGCATCATGTCACTTTTGGTGTTTTCAGGCCTCGAAAAGCATTTTGAGAGCATGTTGTCACTTAGGCTGTTACTTTTGACCAGAAGCACTCAGAAACAAGTTTCCAAGCCAGAAACATGTGGTTTGGTGAATTCCATAGTAGCAAGGCAGTTTCCTCTGGTTTCCATCACTAGTTGTTCAGAAAACAGCATCATGTCACTTTTGGTGTTTTCAGGCCTCGAAAAGCATTTTGAGAGCATGTTGTCACTTAGGCTGTTACTTTTGACCAGAAGCACTCAGAAGCAAGTTTCCAAGCCAGAAACATGTGGTTTGGTGAATTCTATAGTAGCAAGGCAGTTTCCTCTGGTTTCCATCACTAGTTGTTCAGAAAACAGCATCATGTCACTTTTGGTGTTTTCAGGCCTCGAAAAGCATTTTGAGAGCATGTTGTCACTTAGGCTGTTACTTTTGACCAGAAGCACTCAGAAGCAAGTTTCCAAGCCAGAAACATGTGGTTTGGTGAATTCCATAGTAGCAAGGCAGTTTCCTCTGGTTTCCATCACTAGTTGTTCAGAAAACAGCATCATGTCACTTTTGGTGTTTTCAGGCCTCGAAAAGCATTTTGAGAGCATGTTGTCACTTAGGCTGTTACTTTTGACCAGAAGCACTCAGAAGCAAGTTTCCAAGCCAGAAACATGTGGTTTGGTGAATTCCATAGTAGCAAGGCAGTTTCCTCTGGTTTTCATCACTAGTTGTTCAGAAAACAGCATCATGTCACTTTTGGTGTTTTCAGGCCTCGAAAAGCATTTTGAGAGCATGTTGTCACTTAGGCTGTTACTTTTGACCAGAAGCACTCAGAAGCAAGTTTCCAAGCCAGAAACATGTGGTTTGGTGAATTCCATAGTAGCAAGGCAGTTTCCTCTGCTTTCCATCACTAGTTGTTCAGAAAACAGCATCATGTCACTTTTAGTGTTTTCAGGCCTCGAAAAGCATTTTGACAGCATGTTGTCACTTAGGCTGTTACTTTTGATTAGAAGCACTCAGAAGCAAGTTTCCAAGCCAGAAACATGTGGTTTGGTGAATTCTATAGTAGCAAGGCAGTTTCCTCTGGTTTCCATCACTAGTTGTTCAGAAAACAGCATCATGTCACTTTTGGTGTTTTCAGGCCTCGAAAAGCATTTTGAGAGCATTTTGTCACTTAGGCTGTTACTTTTGACCAGAAGCACTCAGAAGCAAGTTTCCAAGCCAGAAACATGTGGTTTGGTGAATTCCATAGTAGCAAGGCAGTTTCCTCTGGTTTTCATCACTAGTTGGTCCGAAAACAGCATCATGTCACTTTTGGTGTTTTCAGGCCTCGAAAAGCATTTTGAGAGCATATTGTCACTTAGGCTGTTACTTTTGACCAGAAGCACTCAGAAGCAAGTTTCCAAGCCAGAAACATGTGGTTTGGTGAATTCTATAGTAGCAAGGCAGTTTCCTCTGGTTTCCATCACTAGTTGTTCAGAAAACAGCATCATGTCACTTTTGGTGTTTTCAGGCCTCGAAAAGCATTTTGAGAGCATGTTGTCACTTAGGCTGTTACTTTTGACCAGAAGCACTCAGAAGCAAGTTTCCAAGCCAGAAACATGTGGTTTGGTTAATTCCATAGTAACAAGGCAGTTTCCTCTGGTTTCCATCACTAGTTGTTCAGAAAACAGCATCATGTCACTTTTAGTGTTTTCAGGCCTCGAAAAGCATTTTGACAGCATGTTGTCACTTAGGCTGTTACTTTTGACCAGAAGCACTCAGAAGCAAGTTTCCAAGCCAGAAACATGTGGTTTGGTGAATTCCATAGTAGCAAGGCAGTTTACTCTGGTTTCCATCACTAGTTGGTCTGAAAACAGCATCATGTCACTTTTGGTGTTTTCAGGCCTCGAAAAGCATTTTGAGAGCATGTTGTCACTTAGGCTGTTACTTTTGACCAGAAGCACTCAGAAGCAAGTTTCCAAGCCAGAAACATGTGGTTTGGTGAATTCCATAGTAGCAAGGCAGTTTCCTCTGGTTTTCATCACTAGTTGTTCAGAAAACAGCATCATGTCACTTTTGGTGTTTTCAGGCCTCGAAAAGCATTTTGAGAGCATGTTGTCACTTAGGCTGTTACTTTTGACCAGAAGCACTCAGAAACAAGTTTCCAAGCCAGAAACATGTGGTTTGGTGAATTCCATAGTAGCAAGGCAGTTTCCTCTGGTTTCCATCACTAGTTGTTCCGAAAACAGCATCATGTCACTTTTGGTGTTTTCAGGCCTCGAAAAGCATTTTGAGAGCATGTTGTCACTTAGGCTGTTACTTTTGACCAGAAGCACTCAGAAGCAAGTTTCCAAGCCAGAAACATGTGGTTTGGTGAATTCTATAGTAGCAAGGCAGTTTACTCTGGTTTCCATCACTAGTTGTTCAGAAAACAGCATCATGTCACTTTTAGTGTTTTCAGGCCTCGAAAAGCATTTTGAGAGCATGTTGTCACTTAGGCTGTTACTTTTGACCAGAAGCACTCAGAAGCAAGTTTCCAAGCCAGAAACATGTGGTTTGGTGAATTCTATAGTAGCAAGGCAGTTTCCTCTGGTTTCCATCACTAGTTGTTCAGAAAACAGCATCATGTCACTTTTGGTGTTTTCAGGCCTCGAAAAGCATTTTGAGAGCATGTTGTCACTTAGGCTGTTACTTTTGACCAGAAGCACTCAGAAACAAGTTTCCAAGCCAGAAACATGTGGTTTGGTGAATTCCATAGTAGCAAGGCAGTTTCCTCTGGTTTCCATCACTAGTTGTTCAGAAAACAGCATCATGTCACTTTTGGTGTTTTCAGGCCTCGAAAAGCATTTTGAGAGCATGTTGTCACTTAGGCTGTTACTTTTGACCAGAAGCACTCAGAAGCAAGTTTCCAAGCCAGAAACATGTGGTTTGGTGAATTCTATAGTAGCAAGGCAGTTTCCTCTGGTTTCCATCACTAGTTGTTCAGAAAACAGCATCATGTCACTTTTGGTGTTTTCAGGCCTCGAAAAGCATTTTGAGAGCATGTTGTCACTTAGGCTGTTACTTTTGACCAGAAGCACTCAGAAGCAAGTTTCCAAGCCAGAAACATGTGGTTTGGTGAATTCCATAGTAGCAAGGCAGTTTCCTCTGGTTTCCATCACTAGTTGTTCAGAAAACAGCATCATGTCACTTTTGGTGTTTTCAGGCCTCGAAAAGCATTTTGAGAGCATGTTGTCACTTAGGCTGTTACTTTTGACCAGAAGCACTCAGAAGCAAGTTTCCAAGCCAGAAACATGTGGTTTGGTGAATTCCATAGTAGCAAGGCAGTTTCCTCTGGTTTTCATCACTAGTTGTTCAGAAAACAGCATCATGTCACTTTTGGTGTTTTCAGGCCTCGAAAAGCATTTTGAGAGCATGTTGTCACTTAGGCTGTTACTTTTGACCAGAAGCACTCAGAAGCAAGTTTCCAAGCCAGAAACATGTGGTTTGGTGAATTCCATAGTAGCAAGGCAGTTTCCTCTGCTTTCCATCACTAGTTGTTCAGAAAACAGCATCATGTCACTTTTAGTGTTTTCAGGCCTCGAAAAGCATTTTGACAGCATGTTGTCACTTAGGCTGTTACTTTTGATTAGAAGCACTCAGAAGCAAGTTTCCAAGCCAGAAACATGTGGTTTGGTGAATTCTATAGTAGCAAGGCAGTTTCCTCTGGTTTCCATCACTAGTTGTTCAGAAAACAGCATCATGTCACTTTTGGTGTTTTCAGGCCTCGAAAAGCATTTTGAGAGCATTTTGTCACTTAGGCTGTTACTTTTGACCAGAAGCACTCAGAAGCAAGTTTCCAAGCCAGAAACATGTGGTTTGGTGAATTCCATAGTAGCAAGGCAGTTTCCTCTGGTTTTCATCACTAGTTGGTCCGAAAACAGCATCATGTCACTTTTGGTGTTTTCAGGCCTCGAAAAGCATTTTGAGAGCATATTGTCACTTAGGCTGTTACTTTTGACCAGAAGCACTCAGAAGCAAGTTTCCAAGCCAGAAACATGTGGTTTGGTGAATTCTATAGTAGCAAGGCAGTTTCCTCTGGTTTCCATCACTAGTTGTTCAGAAAACAGCATCATGTCACTTTTGGTGTTTTCAGGCCTCGAAAAGCATTTTGAGAGCATGTTGTCACTTAGGCTGTTACTTTTGACCAGAAGCACTCAGAAGCAAGTTTCCAAGCCAGAAACATGTGGTTTGGTTAATTCCATAGTAACAAGGCAGTTTCCTCTGGTTTCCATCACTAGTTGTTCAGAAAACAGCATCATGTCACTTTTAGTGTTTTCAGGCCTCGAAAAGCATTTTGACAGCATGTTGTCACTTAGGCTGTTACTTTTGACCAGAAGCACTCAGAAGCAAGTTTCCAAGCCAGAAACATGTGGTTTGGTGAATTCCATAGTAGCAAGGCAGTTTACTCTGGTTTCCATCACTAGTTGGTCTGAAAACAGCATCATGTCACTTTTGGTGTTTTCAGGCCTCGAAAAGCATTTTGAGAGCATTTTGTCACTTAGGCTGTTACTTTTGACCAGAAGCACTCAGAAGCAAGTTTCCAAGCCAGAAACATGTGGTTTGGTGAATTCCATAGTAGCAAGGTAGTTTCCTCTGGTTTTCATCACTAGTTGGTCCGAAAACAGCATCATGTCACTTTTGGTGTTTTCAGGCCTCGAAAAGCATTTTGAGAGCATATTGTTACTTAGGCTGTTACTTTTGACCAGAAGCACTCAGAAGCAAGTTTCCAAGCCAGAAACATGTGGTTTGGTGAATTCTATAGTAGCAAGGCAGTTTCCTCTGGTTTCCATCACTAGTTGTTCAGAAAACAGCATCATGTCACTTTTGGTGTTTTCAGGCCTCGAAAAGCATTTTGAGAGCATGTTGTCACTTAGGCTGTTACTTTTGACCAGAAGCACTCAGAAGCAAGTTTCCAAGCCAGAAACATGTGGTTTGGTGAATTCCATAGTAGCAAGGCAGTTTCCTCTGGTTTCCATCACTAGTTGTTCAGAAAACAGCATCATGTCACTTTTGGTGTTTTCAGGCCTCGAAAAGCATTTTGAGAGCATGTTGTCACTTAGGCTGTTACTTTTGACCAGAAGCACTCAGAAGCAAGTTTCCAAGCCAGAAACATGTGGTTTGGTGAATTCCATAGTAGCAAGGCAGTTTCCTCTGGTTTTCATCAATAGTTGGTCCGAAAACAGCATCATGTCACTTTTGGTGTTTTCAGGCCTCGAAAAGCATTTTGAGAGCATGTTGTCACTTAGGCTGTTACTTTTGACCAGAAGCACTCAGAAGCAAGTTTCCAAGCCAGAAACATGTGGTTTGGTGAATTCTATAGTAGCAAGGCAGTTTCCTCTGGTTTCCATCACTAGTTGTTCAGAAAACAGCATCATGTCACTTTTAGTGTTTTCAGGCCTCGAAAAGCATTTTGAGAGCATGTTGTCACTTAGGCTGTTACTTTTGACCAGAAGCACTCAGAAACAAGTTTCCAAGCCAGAAACATGTGGTTTGGTGAATTCCATAGTAGCAAGGCAGTTTCCTCTGGTTTTCATCACTAGTTGGTCTGAAAACAGCATCATGTCACTTTTGGTGTTTTCAGGCCTCGAAAAGCATTTTGAGAGCATGTTGTCACTTAGGCTGTTACTTTTGACCAGAAGCACTCAGAAGCAAGTTTCCAAGCCAGAAACATGTGGTTTGGTGAATTCCATAGTAGCAAGGCAGTTTCCTCTGGTTTCCATCACTAGTTGTTCAGAAAACAGCATCATGTCACTTTTGGTGTTTTCAGGCCTCGAAAAGCATTTTGAGAGCATGTTGTCACTTAGGCTGTTACTTTTGACCAGAAGCACTCAGACGCAAGTTTCCAAGCCAGAAACATGTGGTTTGGTGAATTCCATAGTAGCAAGGCAGTTTCCTCTGGTTTCCATCACTAGTTGTTCAGAAAACAGCATCATGTCACTTTTAGTGTTTTCAGGCCTCGAAAAGCATTTTGAGAGCATGTTGTCACTTAGGCTGTTACTTTTGACCAGAAGCACTCAGAAGCAAGTTTCCAAGCCAGAAACATGTGGTTTGGTGAATTCCATAGTAGCAAGGCAGTTTACTCTGGTTTTCATCACTAGTTGTTCCGAAAACAGCATCATGTCACTTTTGGTGTTTTCAGGCCTCGAAAAGCATTTTGAGAGCATGTTGTCACTTAGGCTGTTACTTTTGACCAGAAGCACTCAGAAGCAAGTTTCCAAGCCAGAAACATGTGGTTTGGTGAATTCTATAGTAGCAAGGCAGTTTCCTCTGGTTTCCATCACTAGTTGTTCAGAAAACAGCATCATGTCACTTTTAGTGTTTTCAGGCCTCGAAAAGCATTTTGAGAGCATGTTGTCACTTAGGCTGTTACTTTTGACCAGAAGCACTCAGAAGCAACTTTCCAAGCCAGAAACATGTGGTTTGGTGAATTCCATAGTAGCAAGGCAGTTTCCTCTGGTTTCCATCACTAGTTGTTCAGAAAACAGCATCATGTCCCTTTTAGTGTTTTCAGGCCTCGAAAAGCATTTTGAGAGCATGTTGTCACTTAGGCTGTTACTTTTGACCAGAAGCACTCAGAAGCAAGTTTCCAAGCCAGAAACATGTGGTTTGGTGAATTCCATAGTAGCAAGGCAGTTTCCTCTGGTTTCCATCACTAGTTGTTCAGAAAACAGCATCATGTCACTTTTAGTGTTTTCAGGCCTCGAAAAGCATTTTGAGAGCATGTTGTCACTTAGGCTGTTACTTTTGACTAGAAGCACTCAGACGCAAGTTTCCAAGCCAGAAACATGTGGTTTGGTGAATTCCATAGTAGCAAGGCAGTTTCCTCTGGTTTCCATCACTAGTTGTTCAGAAAACAGCATCATGTCACTTTTGGTGTTTTCAGGCCTCGAAAAGCATTTTGAGAGCATGTTGTCACTTAGGCTGTTACTTTTGACCAGAAGCACTCAGAAGCAAGTTTCCAAGCCAGAAACATGTGGTTTGGTGAATTCTATAGTAGCAAGGCAGTTTCCTCTGGTTTCCATCACTAGTTGTTCAGAAAACAGCATCATGTCACTTTTGGTGTTTTCAGGCCTCGAAAAGCATTTTGAGAGCATGTTGTCACTTAGGCTGTTACTTTTGACCAGAAGCACTCAGAAGCAAGTTTCCAAGCCAGAAACATGTGGTTTGGTGAATTCCATAGTAGCAAGGCAGTTTCCTCTGGTTTTCATCACTAGTTGGTCCGAAAACAGCATCATGTCACTTTTGGTGTTTTCAGGCCTCGAAAAGCATTTTGAGAGCATATTGTCACTTAGGCTGTTACTTTTGACCAGAAGCACTCAGAAGCAAGTTTCCAAGCCAGAAACATGTGGTTTGGTGAATTCTATAGTAGCAAGGCAGTTTCCTCTGGTTTCCATCACTAGTTGTTCAGAAAACAGCATCATGTCACTTTTGGTGTTTTCAGGCCTCGAAAAGCATTTTGAGAGCATGTTGTCACTTAGGCTGTTACTTTTGACCAGAAGCACTCAGAAGCAAGTTTCCAAGCCAGAAACATGTGGTTTGGTGAATTCCATAGTAGCAAGGCAGTTTACTCTGGTTTCCATGACTAGTTGTTCAGAAAACAGCATCATGTCACTTTTAGTGTTTTCAGGCCTCGAAAAGCATTTTGAGAGCATGTTGTCACTTAGGCTGTTACTTTTGACCAGAAGCACTCAGAAACAAGTTTCCAAGCCAGAAACATGTGGTTTGGTGAATTCCATAGTAGCAAGGCAGTTTCCTCTGGTTTCCATCACTAGTTGTTCAGAAAACAGCATCATGTCACTTTTAGTGTTTTCAGGCCTCGAAAAGCATTTTGAGAGCATGTTGTCACTTAGGCTGTTACTTTTGACCAGAAGCACTCAGAAACAAGTTTCCAAGCCAGAAACATGTGGTTTGGTGAATTCCATAGTAGCAAGGCAGTTTCCTCTGGTTTTCATCACTAGTTGGTCTGAAAACAGCATCATGTCACTTTTGGTGTTTTCAGGCCTCGAAAAGCATTTTGAGAGCATGTTGTCACTTAGGCTGTTACTTTTGACCAGAAGCACTCAGAAGCAAGTTTCCAAGCCAGAAACATGTGGTTTGGTGAATTCTATAGTAGCAAGGCAGTTTCCTCTGGTTTCCATCACTAGTTGTTCCGAAAACAGCATCATGTCACTTTTGGTGTTTTCAGGCCTCGAAAAGCATTTTGAGAGCATGTTGTCACTTAGGCTGTTACTTTTGACCAGAAGCACTCAGAAGCAAGTTTCCAAGCCAGAAACATGTGGTTTGGTGAATTCTATAGTAGCAAGGCAGTTTCCTCTGGTTTCCATCACTAGTTGTTCAGAAAACAGCATCATGTCACTTTTGGTGTTTTCAGGCCTCGAAGAGCATTTTGAGAGCATGTTGTCACTTAGGCTGTTACTTTTGACCAGAAGCACTCAGAAGCAAGTTTCCAAGCCAGAAACATGTGGTTTGGCGAATTCTATAGTAGCAAGGCAGTTTCCTCTGGTTTCCATCACTAGTTGTTCAGAAAACAGCATCATGTCACTTTTGGTGTTTTCAGGCCTCGAAAAGCATTTTGAGAGCATGTTGTCACTTAGGCTGTTACTTTTGACCAGAAGCACTCAGAAACAAGTTTCCAAGCCAGAAACATGTGGTTTGGTGAATTCCATAGTAGCAAGGCAGTTTCCTCTGGTTTTCATCACTAGTTGGTCTGAAAACAGCATCATGTCACTTTTGGTGTTTTCAGGCCTCGAAAAGCATTTTGAGAGCATGTTGTCACTTAGGCTGTTACTTTTGACCAGAAGCACTCAGAAGCAAGTTTCCAAGCCAGAAACATGTGGTTTGGTGAATTCCATAGTAGCAAGGCAGTTTACTCTGGTTTTCATCACTAGTTGTTCCGAAAACAGCATCATGTCACTTTTGGTGTTTTCAGGCCTCGAAAAGCATTTTGAGAGCATGTTGTCACTTAGGCTGTTACTTTTGACCAGAAGCACTCAGAAGCAAGTTTCCAAGCCAGAAACATGTGGTTTGGTGAATTCCATAGTAGCAAGGCAGTTTCCTCTGGTTTCCATCACTAGTTGGTCAGAAAACAGCATCATGTCACTTTTGGTGTTTTCAGGCCTCGAAAAGCATTTTGAGAGCATGTTGTCACTTAGGCTGTTACTTTTGACCAAAAGCACTCAGAAGCAAGTTTCCAAGCCAGAAACATGTGGTTTGGTGAATTCTATAGTAGCAAGGCAGTTTCCTCTGGTTTCCATCACTAGTTGTTCCGAAAACAGCATCATGTCACTTTTGGTGTTTTCAGGCCTCGAAAAGCATTTTGAGAGCATGTTGTCACTTAGGCTGTTACTTTTGACCAGAAGCACTCAGAAACAAGTTTCCAAGCCAGAAACATGTGGTTTGGTGAATTCCATAGTAGCAAGGCAGTTTCCTCTGGTTTCCATCACTAGTTGTTCAGAAAACAGCATCATGTCACTTTTAGTGTTTTCAGGCCTCGAAAAGCATTTTGAGAGCATGTTGTCACTTAGGCTGTTACTTTTGACCAGAAGCACTCAGAAACAAGTTTCCAAGCCAGAAACATGTGGTTTGGTGAATTCCATAGTAGCAAGGCAGTTTCCTCTGGTTTTCATCACTAGTTGGTCTGAAAACAGCATCATGTCACTTTTGGTGTTTTCAGGCCTCGAAAAGCATTTTGAGAGCATGTTGTCACTTAGGCTGTTACTTTTGACCAGAAGCACTCAGAAGCAAGTTTCCAAGCCAGAAACATGTGGTTTGGTGAATTCTATAGTAGCAAGGCAGTTTCCTCTGGTTTCCATCACTAGTTGTTCCGAAAACAGCATCATGTCACTTTTGGTGTTTTCAGGCCTCGAAAAGCATTTTGAGAGCATGTTGTCACTTAGGCTGTTACTTTTGACCAGAAGCACTCAGAAGCAAGTTTCCAAGCCAGAAACATGTGGTTTGGTGAATTCTATAGTAGCAAGGCAGTTTCCTCTGGTTTCCATCACTAGTTGTTCAGAAAACAGCATCATGTCACTTTTGGTGTTTTCAGGCCTCGAAGAGCATTTTGAGAGCATGTTGTCACTTAGGCTGTTACTTTTGACCAGAAGCACTCAGAAGCAAGTTTCCAAGCCAGAAACATGTGGTTTGGCGAATTCTATAGTAGCAAGGCAGTTTCCTCTGGTTTCCATCACTAGTTGTTCAGAAAACAGCATCATGTCACTTTTGGTGTTTTCAGGCCTCGAAAAGCATTTTGAGAGCATGTTGTCACTTAGGCTGTTACTTTTGACCAGAAGCACTCAGAAACAAGTTTCCAAGCCAGAAACATGTGGTTTGGTGAATTCCATAGTAGCAAGGCAGTTTCCTCTGGTTTTCATCACTAGTTGGTCTGAAAACAGCATCATGTCACTTTTGGTGTTTTCAGGCCTCGAAAAGCATTTTGAGAGCATGTTGTCACTTAGGCTGTTACTTTTGACCAGAAGCACTCAGAAGCAAGTTTCCAAGCCAGAAACATGTGGTTTGGTGAATTCCATAGTAGCAAGGCAGTTTACTCTGGTTTTCATCACTAGTTGTTCCGAAAACAGCATCATGTCACTTTTGGTGTTTTCAGGCCTCGAAAAGCATTTTGAGAGCATGTTGTCACTTAGGCTGTTACTTTTGACCAGAAGCACTCAGAAGCAAGTTTCCAAGCCAGAAACATGTGGTTTGGTGAATTCCATAGTAGCAAGGCAGTTTCCTCTGGTTTCCATCACTAGTTGGTCAGAAAACAGCATCATGTCACTTTTGGTGTTTTCAGGCCTCGAAAAGCATTTTGAGAGCATGTTGTCACTTAGGCTGTTACTTTTGACCAAAAGCACTCAGAAGCAAGTTTCCAAGCCAGAAACATGTGGTTTGGTGAATTCTATAGTAGCAAGGCAGTTTCCTCTGGTTTCCATCACTAGTTGTTCCGAAAACAGCATCATGTCACTTTTGGTGTTTTCAGGCCTCGAAAAGCATTTTGAGAGCATGTTGTCACTTAGGCTGTTACTTTTGACAAGAAGCACTCAGAAGCAAGTTTCCAAGCCAGAAACATGTGGTTTGGTGAATTCCATAGTAGCAAGGCAGTTTACTCTGGTTTCCATCACTAGTTGTTCAGAAAACAGCATCATGTCACTTTTAGTGTTTTCAGGCCTCGAAAAGCATTTTGAGAGCATGTTGTCACTTAGGCTGTTACTTTTGACCAGAAGCACTCAGAAACAAGTTTCCAAGCCAGAAACATGTGGTTTGGTGAATTCCATAGTAGCAAGGCAGTTTCCTCTGGTTTCCATCACTAGTTGTTCAGAAAACAGCATCATGTCACTTTTGGTGTTTTCAGGCCTCGAAAAGCATTTTGAGAGCATGTTGTCACTTAGGCTGTTACTTTTGACCAGAAGCACTCAGAAACAAGTTTCCAAGCCAGAAACATGTGGTTTGGTGAATTCTATAGTAGCAAGGCAGTTTCCTCTGGTTTCCATCACTAGTTGGTCAGAAAACAGCATCATGTCACTTTTGGTGTTTTCAGGCCTCGAAAAGCATTTTGAGAGCATGTTGTCACTTAGGCTGTTACTTTTGACCAGAAGCACTCAGAAGCAAGTTTCCAAGCCAGAAACATGTGGTTTGGTGAATTCTATAGTAGCAAGGCAGTTTCCTCTGGTTTCCATCACTAGTTGTTCAGAAAACAGCATCATGTCACTTTTGG
Organism: Epinephelus lanceolatus; assembly: GCF_041903045.1. NCBI lineage: Eukaryota > Metazoa > Chordata > Actinopteri > Perciformes > Serranidae > Epinephelus > Epinephelus lanceolatus. The sequence goes on from NC_135747.1 coordinate 2,781,090, forward strand.
TGTTTTCAGGCCTCGAAAAGCATTTTGAGAGCATGTTGTCACTTAGGCTGTTACTTTTGACCAGAAGCACTCAGAAGCAAGTTTCCAAGCCAGAAACATGTGGTTTGGTGAATTCCATAGTAGCAAGGCAGTTTCCTCTGGTTTCCATCACTAGTTGTTCAGAAAACAGCATCATGTCACTTTTGGTGTTTTCAGGCCTCGAAAAGCATTTTGAGAGCATGTTGTCACTTAGGCTGTTACTTTTGACCAGAAGCACTCAGAAGCAAGTTTCCAAGCCAGAAACATGTGGTTTGGTGAATTCCATAGTAGCAAGGCAGTTTCCTCTGGTTTTCATCACTAGTTGTTCAGAAAACAGCATCATGTCACTTTTGGTGTTTTCAGGCCTCGAAAAGCATTTTGAGAGCATGTTGTCACTTAGGCTGTTACTTTTGACCAGAAGCACTCAGAAGCAAGTTTCCAAGCCAGAAACATGTGGTTTGGTGAATTCCATAGTAGCAAGGCAGTTTCCTCTGGTTTTCATCAATAGTTGGTCCGAAAACAGCATCATGTCACTTTTGGTGTTTTCAGGCCTCGAAAAGCATTTTGAGAGCATGTTGTCACTTAGGCTGTTACTTTTGACCAGAAGCACTCAGAAGCAAGTTTCCAAGCCAGAAACATGTGGTTTGGTGAATTCTATAGTAGCAAGGCAGTTTCCTCTGGTTTCCATCACTAGTTGTTCAGAAAACAGCATCATGTCACTTTTAGTGTTTTCAGGCCTCGAAAAGCATTTTGAGAGCATGTTGTCACTTAGGCTGTTACTTTTGACCAGAAGCACTCAGAAACAAGTTTCCAAGCCAGAAACATGTGGTTTGGTGAATTCCATAGTAGCAAGGCAGTTTCCTCTGGTTTTCATCACTAGTTGGTCTGAAAACAGCATCATGTCACTTTTGGTGTTTTCAGGCCTCGAAAAGCATTTTGAGAGCATGTTGTCACTTAGGCTGTTACTTTTGACCAGAAGCACTCAGAAGCAAGTTTCCAAGCCAGAAACATGTGGTTTGGTGAATTCCATAGTAGCAAGGCAGTTTCCTCTGGTTTCCATCACTAGTTGTTCAGAAAACAGCATCATGTCACTTTTGGTGTTTTCAGGCCTCGAAAAGCATTTTGAGAGCATGTTGTCACTTAGGCTGTTACTTTTGACCAGAAGCACTCAGACGCAAGTTTCCAAGCCAGAAACATGTGGTTTGGTGAATTCCATAGTAGCAAGGCAGTTTCCTCTGGTTTCCATCACTAGTTGTTCAGAAAACAGCATCATGTCACTTTTAGTGTTTTCAGGCCTCGAAAAGCATTTTGAGAGCATGTTGTCACTTAGGCTGTTACTTTTGACCAGAAGCACTCAGAAGCAAGTTTCCAAGCCAGAAACATGTGGTTTGGTGAATTCCATAGTAGCAAGGCAGTTTACTCTGGTTTTCATCACTAGTTGTTCCGAAAACAGCATCATGTCACTTTTGGTGTTTTCAGGCCTCGAAAAGCATTTTGAGAGCATGTTGTCACTTAGGCTGTTACTTTTGACCAGAAGCACTCAGAAGCAAGTTTCCAAGCCAGAAACATGTGGTTTGGTGAATTCCATAGTAGCAAGGCAGTTTCCTCTGGTTTCCATCACTAGTTGTTCAGAAAACAGCATCATGTCACTTTTAGTGTTTTCAGGCCTCGAAAAGCATTTTGAGAGCATGTTGTCACTTAGGCTGTTACTTTTGACCAGAAGCACTCAGAAGCAAGTTTCCAAGCCAGAAACATGTGGTTTGGTGAATTCCATAGTAGCAAGGCAGTTTCCTCTGGTTTTCATCACTAGTTGGTCTGAAAACAGCATCATGTCACTTTTGGTGTTTTCAGGCCTCGAAAAGCATTTTGAGAGCATGTTGTCACTTAGGCTGTTACTTTTGACCAGAAGCACTCAGAAGCAAGTTTCCAAGCCAGAAACATGTGGTTTGGTGAATTCTATAGTAGCAAGGCAGTTTCCTCTGGTTTCCATCACTAGTTGTTCCGAAAACAGCATCATGTCACTTTTGGTGTTTTCAGGCCTCGAAAAGCATTTTGAGAGCATGTTGTCACTTAGGCTGTTACTTTTGACCAGAAGCACTCAGAAGCAAGTTTCCAAGCCAGAAACATGTGGTTTGGTGAATTCTATAGTAGCAAGGCAGTTTCCTCTGGTTTCCATCACTAGTTGTTCCGAAAACAGCATCATGTCACTTTTGGTGTTTTCAGGCCTCGAAAAGCATTTTGAGAGCATGTTGTCACTTAGGCTGTTACTTTTGACCAGAAGCACTCAGAAGCAAGTTTCCAAGCCAGAAACATGTGGTTTGGTGAATTCTATAGTAGCAAGGCAGTTTCCTCTGGTTTCCATCACTAGTTGTTCAGAAAACAGCATCATGTCACTTTTGGTGTTTTCAGGCCTCGAAGAGCATTTTGAGAGCATGTTGTCACTTAGGCTGTTACTTTTGACCTGAAGCACTCAGAAGCAAGTTTCCAAGCCAGAAACATGTGGTTTGGCGAATTCTATAGTAGCAAGGCAGTTTCCTCTGGTTTCCATCACTAGTTGTTCAGAAAACAGCATCATGTCACTTTTGGTGTTTTCAGGCCTCGAAAAGCATTTTGAGAGCATGTTGTCACTTAGGCTGTTACTTTTGACCAGAAGCACTCAGAAACAAGTTTCCAAGCCAGAAACATGTGGTTTGGTGAATTCCATAGTAGCAAGGCAGTTTCCTCTGGTTTTCATCACTAGTTGGTCTGAAAACAGCATCATGTCACTTTTGGTGTTTTCAGGCCTCGAAAAGCATTTTGAGAGCATGTTGTCACTTAGGCTGTTACTTTTGACCAGAAGCACTCAGAAGCAAGTTTCCAAGCCAGAAACATGTGGTTTGGTGAATTCCATAGTAGCAAGGCAGTTTACTCTGGTTTTCATCACTAGTTGTTCCGAAAACAGCATCATGTCACTTTTGGTGTTTTCAGGCCTCGAAAAGCATTTTGAGAGCATGTTGTCACTTAGGCTGTTACTTTTGACCAGAAGCACTCAGAAGCAAGTTTCCAAGCCAGAAACATGTGGTTTGGTGAATTCCATAGTAGCAAGGCAGTTTCCTCTGGTTTCCATCACTAGTTGGTCAGAAAACAGCATCATGTCACTTTTGGTGTTTTCAGGCCTCGAAAAGCATTTTGAGAGCATGTTGTCACTTAGGCTGTTACTTTTGACCAAAAGCACTCAGAAGCAAGTTTCCAAGCCAGAAACATGTGGTTTGGTGAATTCTATAGTAGCAAGGCAGTTTCCTCTGGTTTCCATCACTAGTTGTTCCGAAAACAGCATCATGTCACTTTTGGTGTTTTCAGGCCTCGAAAAGCATTTTGAGAGCATGTTGTCACTTAGGCTGTTACTTTTGACCAGAAGCACTCAGAAGCAAGTTTCCAAGCCAGAAACATGTGGTTTGGTGAATTCTATAGTAGCAAGGCAGTTTCCTCTGGTTTCCATCACTAGTTGTTCAGAAAACAGCATCATGTCACTTTTGGTGTTTTCAGGCCTCGAAAAGCATTTTGAGAGCATGTTGTCACTTAGGCTGTTACTTTTGACTAGAAGCACTCAGAAGCAAGTTTCCAAGCCAGAAACATGTGGTTTGGTGAATTCTATAGTAGCAAGGCAGTTTCCTCTGGTTTCCATCACTAGTTGTTCAGAAAACAGCATCATGTCACTTTTGGTGTTTTCAGGCCTCGAAAAGCATTTTGAGAGCATGTTGTCACTTAGGCTGTTACTTTTGACCAGAAGCACTCAGAAGCAAGTTTCCAAGCCAGAAACATGTGGTTTGGTGAATTCTATAGTAGCAAGGCAGTTTCCTCTGGTTTCCATCACTAGTTGTTCAGAAAACAGCATCATGTCACTTTTAGTGTTTTCAGGCCTCGAAAAGCATTTTGAGAGCATGTTGTCACTTAGGCTGTTACTTTTGACCTGAAGCACTCAGAAGCAAGTTTCCAAGCCAGAAACATGTGGTTTGGTGAATTCCATAGTAGCAAGGCAGTTTCCTCTGGTTTCCATCACTAGTTGTTCAGAAAACAGCATCATGTCACTTTTGGTGTTTTCAGGCCTCGAAAAGCATTTTGAGAGCATGTTGTCACTTAGGCTGTTACTTTTGACCAGAAGCACTCAGAAGCAAGTTTCCAAGCCAGAAACATGTGGTTTGGTGAATTCTATAGTAGCAAGGCAGTTTACTCTGGTTTCCATCACTAGTTGTTCAGAAAACAGCATCATGTCACTTTTAGTGTTTTCAGGCCTCGAAAAGCATTTTGAGAGCATGTTGTCACTTAGGCTGTTACTTTTGACCAGAAGCACTCAGAAGCAAGTTTCCAAGCCAGAAACATGTGGTTTGGTGAATTCTATAGTAGCAAGGCAGTTTCCTCTGGTTTCCATCACTAGTTGTTCAGAAAACAGCATCATGTCACTTTTGGTGTTTTCAGGCCTCGAAAAGCATTTTGAGAGCATGTTGTCACTTAGGCTGTTACTTTTGACCAGAAGCACTCAGAAACAAGTTTCCAAGCCAGAAACATGTGGTTTGGTGAATTCCATAGTAGCAAGGCAGTTTCCTCTGGTTTCCATCACTAGTTGTTCAGAAAACAGCATCATGTCACTTTTGGTGTTTTCAGGCCTCGAAAAGCATTTTGAGAGCATGTTGTCACTTAGGCTGTTACTTTTGACCAGAAGCACTCAGAAGCAAGTTTCCAAGCCAGAAACATGTGGTTTGGTGAATTCTATAGTAGCAAGGCAGTTTCCTCTGGTTTCCATCACTAGTTGTTCAGAAAACAGCATCATGTCACTTTTGGTGTTTTCAGGCCTCGAAAAGCATTTTGAGAGCATGTTGTCACTTAGGCTGTTACTTTTGACCAGAAGCACTCAGAAGCAAGTTTCCAAGCCAGAAACATGTGGTTTGGTGAATTCCATAGTAGCAAGGCAGTTTCCTCTGGTTTCCATCACTAGTTGTTCAGAAAACAGCATCATGTCACTTTTGGTGTTTTCAGGCCTCGAAAAGCATTTTGAGAGCATGTTGTCACTTAGGCTGTTACTTTTGACCAGAAGCACTCAGAAGCAAGTTTCCAAGCCAGAAACATGTGGTTTGGTGAATTCCATAGTAGCAAGGCAGTTTCCTCTGGTTTCCATCACTAGTTGTTCAGAAAACAGCATCATGTCACTTTTGGTGTTTTCAGGCCTCGAAAAGCATTTTGAGAGCATGTTGTCACTTAGGCTGTTACTTTTGACCAGAAGCACTCAGAAGCAAGTTTCCAAGCCAGAAACATGTGGTTTGGTGAATTCCATAGTAGCAAGGCAGTTTCCTCTGGTTTTCATCACTAGTTGTTCAGAAAACAGCATCATGTCACTTTTGGTGTTTTCAGGCCTCGAAAAGCATTTTGAGAGCATGTTGTCACTTAGGCTGTTACTTTTGACCAGAAGCACTCAGAAGCAAGTTTCCAAGCCAGAAACATGTGGTTTGGTGAATTCCATAGTAGCAAGGCAGTTTCCTCTGGTTTTCATCAATAGTTGGTCCGAAAACAGCATCATGTCACTTTTGGTGTTTTCAGGCCTCGAAAAGCATTTTGAGAGCATGTTGTCACTTAGGCTGTTACTTTTGACCAGAAGCACTCAGAAGCAAGTTTCCAAGCCAGAAACATGTGGTTTGGTGAATTCTATAGTAGCAAGGCAGTTTCCTCTGGTTTCCATCACTAGTTGTTCAGAAAACAGCATCATGTCACTTTTAGTGTTTTCAGGCCTCGAAAAGCATTTTGAGAGCATGTTGTCACTTAGGCTGTTACTTTTGACCAGAAGCACTCAGAAACAAGTTTCCAAGCCAGAAACATGTGGTTTGGTGAATTCCATAGTAGCAAGGCAGTTTCCTCTGGTTTTCATCACTAGTTGGTCTGAAAACAGCATCATGTCACTTTTGGTGTTTTCAGGCCTCGAAAAGCATTTTGAGAGCATGTTGTCACTTAGGCTGTTACTTTTGACCAGAAGCACTCAGAAGCAAGTTTCCAAGCCAGAAACATGTGGTTTGGTGAATTCCATAGTAGCAAGGCAGTTTCCTCTGGTTTCCATCACTAGTTGTTCAGAAAACAGCATCATGTCACTTTTGGTGTTTTCAGGCCTCGAAAAGCATTTTGAGAGCATGTTGTCACTTAGGCTGTTACTTTTGACCAGAAGCACTCAGACGCAAGTTTCCAAGCCAGAAACATGTGGTTTGGTGAATTCCATAGTAGCAAGGCAGTTTCCTCTGGTTTCCATCACTAGTTGTTCAGAAAACAGCATCATGTCACTTTTAGTGTTTTCAGGCCTCGAAAAGCATTTTGAGAGCATGTTGTCACTTAGGCTGTTACTTTTGACCAGAAGCACTCAGAAGCAAGTTTCCAAGCCAGAAACATGTGGTTTGGTGAATTCCATAGTAGCAAGGCAGTTTACTCTGGTTTTCATCACTAGTTGTTCCGAAAACAGCATCATGTCACTTTTGGTGTTTTCAGGCCTCGAAAAGCATTTTGAGAGCATGTTGTCACTTAGGCTGTTACTTTTGACCAGAAGCACTCAGAAGCAAGTTTCCAAGCCAGAAACATGTGGTTTGGTGAATTCTATAGTAGCAAGGCAGTTTCCTGGTTTCCATCACTAGTTGTTCAGAAAACAGCATCATGTCACTTTTAGTGTTTTCAGGCCTCGAAAAGCATTTTGAGAGCATGTTGTCACTTAGGCTGTTACTTTTGACCAGAAGCACTCAGAAGCAAGTTTCCAAGCCAGAAACATGTGGTTTGGTGAATTCCATAGTAGCAAGGCAGTTTCCTCTGGTTTCCATCACTAGTTGTTCAGAAAACAGCATCATGTCCCTTTTAGTGTTTTCAGGCCTCGAAAAGCATTTTGAGAGCATGTTGTCACTTAGGCTGTTACTTTTGACCAGAAGCACTCAGAAGCAAGTTTCCAAGCCAGAAACATGTGGTTTGGTGAATTCCATAGTAGCAAGGCAGTTTCCTCTGGTTTCCATCACTAGTTGTTCAGAAAACAGCATCATGTCACTTTTAGTGTTTTCAGGCCTCGAAAAGCATTTTGAGAGCATGTTGTCACTTAGGCTGTTACTTTTGACTAGAAGCACTCAGACGCAAGTTTCCAAGCCAGAAACATGTGGTTTGGTGAATTCCATAGTAGCAAGGCAGTTTCCTCTGGTTTCCATCACTAGTTGTTCAGAAAACAGCATCATGTCACTTTTGGTGTTTTCAGGCCTCGAAAAGCATTTTGAGAGCATGTTGTCACTTAGGCTGTTACTTTTGACCAGAAGCACTCAGAAGCAAGTTTCCAAGCCAGAAACATGTGGTTTGGTGAATTCTATAGTAGCAAGGCAGTTTCCTCTGGTTTCCATCACTAGTTGTTCAGAAAACAGCATCATGTCACTTTTGGTGTTTTCAGGCCTCGAAAAGCATTTTGAGAGCATGTTGTCACTTAGGCTGTTACTTTTGACCAGAAGCACTCAGAAGCAAGTTTCCAAGCCAGAAACATGTGGTTTGGTGAATTCCATAGTAGCAAGGCAGTTTCCTCTGGTTTTCATCACTAGTTGGTCCGAAAACAGCATCATGTCACTTTTGGTGTTTTCAGGCCTCGAAAAGCATTTTGAGAGCATATTGTCACTTAGGCTGTTACTTTTGACCAGAAGCACTCAGAAGCAAGTTTCCAAGCCAGAAACATGTGGTTTGGTGAATTCTATAGTAGCAAGGCAGTTTCCTCTGGTTTCCATCACTAGTTGTTCAGAAAACAGCATCATGTCACTTTTGGTGTTTTCAGGCCTCGAAAAGCATTTTGAGAGCATGTTGTCACTTAGGCTGTTACTTTTGACCAGAAGCACTCAGAAGCAAGTTTCCAAGCCAGAAACATGTGGTTTGGTGAATTCCATAGTAGCAAGGCAGTTTACTCTGGTTTCCATGACTAGTTGTTCAGAAAACAGCATCATGTCACTTTTAGTGTTTTCAGGCCTCGAAAAGCATTTTGAGAGCATGTTGTCACTTAGGCTGTTACTTTTGACCAGAAGCACTCAGAAACAAGTTTCCAAGCCAGAAACATGTGGTTTGGTGAATTCCATAGTAGCAAGGCAGTTTCCTCTGGTTTCCATCACTAGTTGTTCAGAAAACAGCATCATGTCACTTTTAGTGTTTTCAGGCCTCGAAAAGCATTTTGAGAGCATGTTGTCACTTAGGCTGTTACTTTTGACCAGAAGCACTCAGAAGCAAGTTTCCAAGCCAGAAACATGTGGTTTGGCGAATTCTATAGTAGCAAGGCAGTTTCCTCTGGTTTCCATCACTAGTTGTTCAGAAAACAGCATCATGTCACTTTTGGTGTTTTCAGGCCTCGAAAAGCATTTTGAGAGCATGTTGTCACTTAGGCTGTTACTTTTGACCAGAAGCACTCAGAAACAAGTTTCCAAGCCAGAAACATGTGGTTTGGTGAATTCCATAGTAGCAAGGCAGTTTCCTCTGGTTTTCATCACTAGTTGGTCTGAAAACAGCATCATGTCACTTTTGGTGTTTTCAGGCCTCGAAAAGCATTTTGAGAGCATGTTGTCACTTAGGCTGTTACTTTTGACCAGAAGCACTCAGAAGCAAGTTTCCAAGCCAGAAACATGTGGTTTGGTGAATTCCATAGTAGCAAGGCAGTTTACTCTGGTTTTCATCACTAGTTGTTCCGAAAACAGCATCATGTCACTTTTGGTGTTTTCAGGCCTCGAAAAGCATTTTGAGAGCATGTTGTCACTTAGGCTGTTACTTTTGACCAGAAGCACTCAGAAGCAAGTTTCCAAGCCAGAAACATGTGGTTTGGTGAATTCCATAGTAGCAAGGCAGTTTCCTCTGGTTTCCATCACTAGTTGGTCAGAAAACAGCATCATGTCACTTTTGGTGTTTTCAGGCCTCGAAAAGCATTTTGAGAGCATGTTGTCACTTAGGCTGTTACTTTTGACCAAAAGCACTCAGAAGCAAGTTTCCAAGCCAGAAACATGTGGTTTGGTGAATTCTATAGTAGCAAGGCAGTTTCCTCTGGTTTCCATCACTAGTTGTTCCGAAAACAGCATCATGTCACTTTTGGTGTTTTCAGGCCTCGAAAAGCATTTTGAGAGCATGTTGTCACTTAGGCTGTTACTTTTGACCAGAAGCACTCAGAAGCAAGTTTCCAAGCCAGAAACATGTGGTTTGGTGAATTCTATAGTAGCAAGGCAGTTTCCTCTGGTTTCCATCACTAGTTGTTCAGAAAACAGCATCATGTCACTTTTGGTGTTTTCAGGCCTCGAAAAGCATTTTGAGAGCATGTTGTCACTTAGGCTGTTACTTTTGACCAGAAGCACTCAGAAGCAAGTTTCCAAGCCAGAAACATGTGGTTTGGTGAATTCTATAGTAGCAAGGCAGTTTCCTCTGGTTTCCATCACTAGTTGTTCAGAAAACAGCATCATGTCACTTTTGGTGTTTTCAGGCCTCGAAAAGCATTTTGAGAGCATGTTGTCACTTAGGCTGTTACTTTTGACCAGAAGCACTCAGAAGCAAGTTTCCAAGCCAGAAACATGTGGTTTGGTGAATTCTATAGTAGCAAGGCAGTTTCCTCTGGTTTCCATCACTAGTTGTTCAGAAAACAGCATCATGTCACTTTTAGTGTTTTCAGGCCTCGAAAAGCATTTTGAGAGCATGTTGTCACTTAGGCTGTTACTTTTGACCTGAAGCACTCAGAAGCAAGTTTCCAAGCCAGAAACATGTGGTTTGGTGAATTCCATAGTAGCAAGGCAGTTTCCTCTGGTTTCCATCACTAGTTGTTCAGAAAACAGCATCATGTCACTTTTGGTGTTTTCAGGCCTCGAAAAGCATTTTGAGAGCATGTTGTCACTTAGGCTGTTACTTTTGACCAGAAGCACTCAGAAGCAAGTTTCCAAGCCAGAAACATGTGGTTTGGTGAATTCCATAGTAGCAAGGCAGTTTCCTCTGGTTTCCATCACTAGTTGTTCAGAAAACAGCATCATGTCACTTTTGGTGTTTTCAGGCCTCGAAAAGCATTTTGAGAGCATGTTGTCACTTAGGCTGTTACTTTTGACCAGAAGCACTCAGAAGCAAGTTTCCAAGCCAGAAACATGTGGTTTGGTGAATTCTATAGTAGCAAGGCAGTTTCCTCTGGTTTCCATCACTAGTTGTTCAGAAAACAGCATCATGTCACTTTTGGTGTTTTCAGGCCTCGAAAAGCATTTTGAGAGCATGTTGTCACTTAGGCTGTTACTTTTGACCAGAAGCACTCAGAAGCAAGTTTCCAAGCCAGAAACATGTGGTTTGGTGAATTCCATAGTAGCAAGGCAGTTTCCTCTGGTTTCCATCACTAGTTGTTCAGAAAACAGCATCATGTCACTTTTGGTGTTTTCAGGCCTCGAAAAGCATTTTGAGAGCATGTTGTCACTTAGGCTGTTACTTTTGACCAGAAGCACTCAGAAGCAAGTTTCCAAGCCAGAAACATGTGGTTTGGTGAATTCCATAGTAGCAAGGCAGTTTCCTCTGGTTTTCATCACTAGTTGTTCAGAAAACAGCATCATGTCACTTTTGGTGTTTTCAGGCCTCGAAAAGCATTTTGAGAGCATGTTGTCACTTAGGCTGTTACTTTTGACCAGAAGCACTCAGAAGCAAGTTTCCAAGCCAGAAACATGTGGTTTGGTGAATTCCATAGTAGCAAGGCAGTTTCCTCTGCTTTCCATCACTAGTTGTTCAGAAAACAGCATCATGTCACTTTTAGTGTTTTCAGGCCTCGAAAAGCATTTTGAGAGCATGTTGTCACTTAGGCTGTTACTTTTGATTAGAAGCACTCAGAAGCAAGTTTCCAAGCCAGAAACATGTGGTTTGGTGAATTCTATAGTAGCAAGGCAGTTTCCTCTGGTTTCCATCACTAGTTGTTCAGAAAACAGCATCATGTCACTTTTGGTGTTTTCAGGCCTCGAAAAGCATTTTGAGAGCATGTTGTCACTTAGGCTGTTACTTTTGACTAGAAGCACTCAGAAGCAAGTTTCCAAGCCAGAAACATGTGGTTTGGTGAATTCCATAGTAGCAAGGCAGTTTCCTCTGGTTTTCATCACTAGTTGTTCCGAAAACAGCATCATGTCACTTTTGGTGTTTTCAGGCCTCGAAAAGCATTTTGAGAGCATGTTGTCACTTAGGCTGTTACTTTTGACCAGAAGCACTCAGAAGCAAGTTTCCAAGCCAGAAACATGTGGTTTGGTGAATTCTATAGTAGCAAGGCAGTTTCCTCTGGTTTCCATCACTAGTTGTTCAGAAAACAGCATCATGTCACTTTTAGTGTTTTCAGGCCTCGAAAAGCATTTTGAGAGCATGTTGTCACTTAGGCTGTTACTTTTGACCAGAAGCACTCAGAAGCAAGTTTCCAAGCCAGAAACATGTGGTTTGGTTAATTCCATAGTAACAAGGCAGTTTCCTCTGGTTTCCATCACTAGTTGTTCAGAAAACAGCATCATGTCACTTTTAGTGTTTTCAGGCCTCGAAAAGCATTTTGACAGCATGTTGTCACTTAGGCTGTTACTTTTGACCAGAAGCACTCAGAAGCAAGTTTCCAAGCCAGAAACATGTGGTTTGGTTAATTCCATAGTAACAAGGCAGTTTCCTCTGGTTTCCATCACTAGTTGTTCAGAAAACAGCATCATGTCACTTTTAGTGTTTTCAGGCCTCGAAAAGCATTTTGACAGCATGTTGTCACTTAGGCTGTTACTTTTGACCAGAAGCACTCAGAAGCAAGTTTCCAAGCCAGAAACATGTGGTTTGGTGAATTCCATAGTAGCAAGGCAGTTTACTCTGGTTTCCATCACTAGTTGGTCTGAAAACAGCATCATGTCACTTTTGGTGTTTTCAGGCCTCGAAAAGCATTTTGAGAGCATTTTGTCACTTAGGCTGTTACTTTTGACCAGAAGCACTCAGAAGCAAGTTTCCAAGCCAGAAACATGTGGTTTGGTGAATTCCATAGTAGCAAGGTAGTTTCCTCTGGTTTTCATCACTAGTTGGTCCGAAAACAGCATCATGTCACTTTTGGTGTTTTCAGGCCTCGAAAAGCATTTTGAGAGCATATTGTTACTTAGGCTGTTACTTTTGACCAGAAGCACTCAGAAGCAAGTTTCCAAGCCAGAAACATGTGGTTTGGTGAATTCTATAGTAGCAAGGCAGTTTCCTCTGGTTTCCATCACTAGTTGTTCAGAAAACAGCATCATGTCACTTTTGGTGTTTTCAGGCCTCGAAAAGCATTTTGAGAGCATGTTGTCACTTAGGCTGTTACTTTTGACCAGAAGCACTCAGAAGCAAGTTTCCAAGCCAGAAACATGTGGTTTGGTGAATTCCATAGTAGCAAGGCAGTTTCCTCTGGTTTTCATCACTAGTTTGTCCGAAAACAGCATCATGTCACTTTTGGTGTTTTCAGGCCTCGAAAAGCATTTTGAGAGCATATTGTCACTTAGGCTGTTACTTTTGACCAGAAGCACTCAGAAGCAAGTTTCCAAGCCAGAAACATGTGGTTTGGTGAATTCTATAGTAGCAAGGCAGTTTCCTCTGGTTTCCATCACTAGTTGTTCAGAAAACAGCATCATGTCACTTTTGGTGTTTTCAGGCCTCGAAAAGCATTTTGAGAGCATGTTGTCACTTAGGCTGTTACTTTTGACCAGAAGCACTCAGAAGCAAGTTTCCAAGCCAGAAACATGTGGTTTGGTGAATTCCATAGTAGCAAGGCAGTTTACTCTGGTTTCCATCACTAGTTGTTCAGAAAACAGCATCATGTCACTTTTAGTGTTTTCAGGCCTCGAAAAGCATTTTGAGAGCATGTTGTCACTTAGGCTGTTACTTTTGACCAGAAGCACTCAGAAACAAATTTCCAAGCCAGAAACATGTGGTTTGGTGAATTCCATAGTAGCAAGGCAGTTTCCTCTGGTTTCCATCACTAGTTGTTCAGATAACAGCATCATGTCACTTTTGGTGTTTTCAGGCCTCGAAAAGCATTTTGAGAGCATGTTGTCACTTAGGCTGTTACTTTTGACCAGAAGCACTCAGAAGCAAGTTTCCAAGCCAGAAACATGTGGTTTGGTGAATTCTATAGTAGCAAGGCAGTTTCCTCTGGTTTCCATCACTAGTTGTTCAGAAAACAGCATCATGTCACTTTTGGTGTTTTCAGGCCTCGAAAAGCATTTTGAGAGCATTTTGTCACTTAGGCTGTTACTTTTGACCAGAAGCACTCAGAAGCAAGTTTCCAAGCCAGAAACATGTGGTTTGGTGAATTCCATAGTAGCAAGGTAGTTTCCTCTGGTTTTCATCACTAATTGGTCCGAAAACAGCATCATGTCACTTTTGGTGTTTTCAGGCCTCGAAAAGCATTTTGAGAGCATGTTGTCACTTAGGCTGTTACTTTTGACCAGAAGCACTCAGAAACAAGTTTCCAAGCCAGAAACATGTGGTTTGGTGAATTCCATAGTAGCAAGGCAGTTTCCTCTGGTTTTCATCACTAGTTGTTCAGAAAACAGCATCATGTCACTTTTGGTGTTTTCAGGCCTCGAAAAGCATTTTGAGAGCATGTTGTCACTTAGGCTGTTACTTTTGACCAGAAGCACTCAGAAACAAGTTTCCAAGCCAGAAACATGTGGTTTGGTGAATTCCATAGTAGCAAGGCAGTTTCCTCTGGTTTCCATCACTAGTTGTTCCGAAAACAGCATCATGTCACTTTTGGTGTTTTCAGGCCTCGAAAAGCATTTTGAGAGCATGTTGTCACTTAGGCTGTTACTTTTGACCAGAAGCACTCAGAAGCAAGTTTCCAAGCCAGAAACATGTGGTTTGGTGAATTCTATAGTAGCAAGGCAGTTTCCTCTGCTTTCCATCACTAGTTGTTCAGAAAACAGCATCATGTCACTTTTGGTGTTTTCAGGCCTCGAAAAGCATTTTGAGAGCATGTTGTCACTAAGGCTGTTACTTTTGACCAGAAGCACTCAGAAGCAAGTTTCCAAGCCAGAAACATGTGGTTTGGTGAATTCTATAGTAGCAAGGCAGTTTCCTCTGGTTTCCATCACTAGTTGTTCAGAAAACAGCATCATGTCACTTTTAGTGTTTTCAGGCCTCGAAAAGCATTTTGAGAGCATGTTGTCACTTAGGCTAATACTTTTGACCTGAAGCACTCAGAAGCAAGTTTCCAAGCCAGAAACATGTGGTTTGGTGAATTCTATAGTAGCAAGGCAGTTTACTCTGGTTTCCATCACTAGTTGTTCAGAAAACAGCATCATGTCACTTTTAGTGTTTTCAGGCCTCGAAAAGCATTTTGAGAGCATGTTGTCACTTAGGCTGTTACTTTTGACCAGAAGCACTCAGAAGCAAGTTTCCAAGCCAGAAACATGTGGTTTGGTTAATTCCATAGTAACAAGGCAGTTTCCTCTGGTTTCCATCACTAGTTGTTCAGAAAACAGCATCATGTCACTTTTAGTGTTTTCAGGCCTCGAAAAGCATTTTGACAGCATGTTGTCACTTAGGCTGTTACTTTTGACCAGAAGCACTCAGAAGCAAGTTTCCAAGCCAGAAACATGTGGTTTGGTGAATTCCATAGTAGCAAGGCAGTTTCCTCTGGTTTCCATCACTAGTTGTTCAGAAAACAGCATCATGTCACTTTTGGTGTTTTCAGGCCTCGAAAAGCATTTTGAGAGCATGTTGTCACTTAGGCTGTTACTTTTGACCAGAAGCACTCAGAAGCAAGTTTCCAAGCCAGAAACATGTGGTTTGGTGAATTCCATAGTAGCAAGGCAGTTTCCTCTGCTTTCCATCACTAGTTGTTCAGAAAACAGCATCATGTCACTTTTAGTGTTTTCAGGCCTCGAAAAGCATTTTGAGAGCATGTTGTCACTTAGGCTGTTACTTTTGACTAGAAGCACTCAGAAGCAAGTTTCCAAGCCAGAAACATGTGGTTTGGTGAATTCCATAGTAGCAAGGCAGTTTCCTCTGGTTTTCATCAATAGTTGGTCCGAAAACAGCATCATGTCACTTTTGGTGTTTTCAGGCCTCGAAAAGCATTTTGAGAGCATGTTGTCACTTAGGCTGTTACTTTTGACCAGAAGCACTCAGAAGCAAGTTTCCAAGCCAGAAACATGTGGTTTGGTGAATTCTATAGTAGCAAGGCAGTTTCCTCTGGTTTCCATCACTAGTTGTTCAGAAAACAGCATCATGTCACTTTTAGTGTTTTCAGGCCTCGAAAAGCATTTTGAGAGCATGTTGTCACTTAGGCTGTTACTTTTGACCAGAAGCACTCAGAAACAAGTTTCCAAGCCAGAAACATGTGGTTTGGTGAATTCCATAGTAGCAAGGCAGTTTCCTCTGGTTTTCATCACTAGTTGGTCTGAAAACAGCATCATGTCACTTTTGGTGTTTTCAGGCCTCGAAAAGCATTTTGAGAGCATGTTGTCACTTAGGCTGTTACTTTTGACCAGAAGCACTCAGAAGCAAGTTTCCAAGCCAGAAACATGTGGTTTGGTGAATTCCATAGTAGCAAGGCAGTTTCCTCTGGTTTCCATCACTAGTTGTTCAGAAAACAGCATCATGTCACTTTTGGTGTTTTCAGGCCTCGAAAAGCATTTTGAGAGCATGTTGTCACTTAGGCTGTTACTTTTGACCAGAAGCACTCAGACGCAAGTTTCCAAGCCAGAAACATGTGGTTTGGTGAATTCCATAGTAGCAAGGCAGTTTCCTCTGGTTTCCATCACTAGTTGTTCAGAAAACAGCATCATGTCACTTTTAGTGTTTTCAGGCCTCGAAAAGCATTTTGAGAGCATGTTGTCACTTAGGCTGTTACTTTTGACCAGAAGCACTCAGAAGCAAGTTTCCAAGCCAGAAACATGTGGTTTGGTGAATTCCATAGTAGCAAGGCAGTTTACTCTGGTTTTCATCACTAGTTGTTCCGAAAACAGCATCATGTCACTTTTGGTGTTTTCAGGCCTCGAAAAGCATTTTGAGAGCATGTTGTCACTTAGGCTGTTACTTTTGACCAGAAGCACTCAGAAGCAAGTTTCCAAGCCAGAAACATGTGGTTTGGTGAATTCTATAGTAGCAAGGCAGTTTCCTCTGGTTTCCATCACTAGTTGTTCAGAAAACAGCATCATGTCACTTTTAGTGTTTTCAGGCCTCGAAAAGCATTTTGAGAGCATGTTGTCACTTAGGCTGTTACTTTTGACCAGAAGCACTCAGAAGCAAGTTTCCAAGCCAGAAACATGTGGTTTGGTGAATTCCATAGTAGCAAGGCAGTTTCCTCTGGTTTCCATCACTAGTTGTTCAGAAAACAGCATCATGTCCCTTTTAGTGTTTTCAGGCCTCGAAAAGCATTTTGAGAGCATGTTGTCACTTAGGCTGTTACTTTTGACCAGAAGCACTCAGAAGCAAGTTTCCAAGCCAGAAACATGTGGTTTGGTGAATTCCATAGTAGCAAGGCAGTTTCCTCTGGTTTCCATCACTAGTTGTTCAGAAAACAGCATCATGTCACTTTTAGTGTTTTCAGGCCTCGAAAAGCATTTTGAGAGCATGTTGTCACTTAGGCTGTTACTTTTGACTAGAAGCACTCAGACGCAAGTTTCCAAGCCAGAAACATGTGGTTTGGTGAATTCCATAGTAGCAAGGCAGTTTCCTCTGGTTTCCATCACTAGTTGTTCAGAAAACAGCATCATGTCACTTTTGGTGTTTTCAGGCCTCGAAAAGCATTTTGAGAGCATGTTGTCACTTAGGCTGTTACTTTTGACCAGAAGCACTCAGAAGCAAGTTTCCAAGCCAGAAACATGTGGTTTGGTGAATTCTATAGTAGCAAGGCAGTTTCCTCTGGTTTCCATCACTAGTTGTTCAGAAAACAGCATCATGTCACTTTTGGTGTTTTCAGGCCTCGAAAAGCATTTTGAGAGCATGTTGTCACTTAGGCTGTTACTTTTGACCAGAAGCACTCAGAAGCAAGTTTCCAAGCCAGAAACATGTGGTTTGGTGAATTCCATAGTAGCAAGGCAGTTTCCTCTGGTTTTCATCACTAGTTGGTCCGAAAACAGCATCATGTCACTTTTGGTGTTTTCAGGCCTCGAAAAGCATTTTGAGAGCATATTGTCACTTAGGCTGTTACTTTTGACCAGAAGCACTCAGAAGCAAGTTTCCAAGCCAGAAACATGTGGTTTGGTGAATTCTATAGTAGCAAGGCAGTTTCCTCTGGTTTCCATCACTAGTTGTTCAGAAAACAGCATCATGTCACTTTTGGTGTTTTCAGGCCTCGAAAAGCATTTTGAGAGCATGTTGTCACTTAGGCTGTTACTTTTGACCAGAAGCACTCAGAAGCAAGTTTCCAAGCCAGAAACATGTGGTTTGGTGAATTCCATAGTAGCAAGGCAGTTTACTCTGGTTTCCATGACTAGTTGTTCAGAAAACAGCATCATGTCACTTTTAGTGTTTTCAGGCCTCGAAAAGCATTTTGAGAGCATGTTGTCACTTAGGCTGTTACTTTTGACCAGAAGCACTCAGAAACAAGTTTCCAAGCCAGAAACATGTGGTTTGGTGAATTCCATAGTAGCAAGGCAGTTTCCTCTGGTTTCCATCACTAGTTGTTCAGAAAACAGCATCATGTCACTTTTAGTGTTTTCAGGCCTCGAAAAGCATTTTGAGAGCATGTTGTCACTTAGGCTGTTACTTTTGACCAGAAGCACTCAGAAGCAAGTTTCCAAGCCAGAAACATGTGGTTTGGTGAATTCCATAGTAGCAAGGCAGTTTCCTCTGGTTTTCATCACTAGTTGGTCTGAAAACAGCATCATGTCACTTTTGGTGTTTTCAGGCCTCGAAAAGCATTTTGAGAGCATGTTGTCACTTAGGCTGTTACTTTTGACCAGAAGCACTCAGAAGCAAGTTTCCAAGCCAGAAACATGTGGTTTGGTGAATTCTATAGTAGCAAGGCAGTTTCCTCTGGTTTCCATCACTAGTTGTTCCGAAAACAGCATCATGTCACTTTTGGTGTTTTCAGGCCTCGAAAAGCATTTTGAGAGCATGTTGTCACTTAGGCTGTTACTTTTGACCAGAAGCACTCAGAAGCAAGTTTCCAAGCCAGAAACATGTGGTTTGGTGAATTCTATAGTAGCAAGGCAGTTTCCTCTGGTTTCCATCACTAGTTGTTCCGAAAACAGCATCATGTCACTTTTGGTGTTTTCAGGCCTCGAAAAGCATTTTGAGAGCATGTTGTCACTTAGGCTGTTACTTTTGACCAGAAGCACTCAGAAGCAAGTTTCCAAGCCAGAAACATGTGGTTTGGTGAATTCTATAGTAGCAAGGCAGTTTCCTCTGGTTTCCATCACTAGTTGTTCAGAAAACAGCATCATGTCACTTTTGGTGTTTTCAGGCCTCGAAGAGCATTTTGAGAGCATGTTGTCACTTAGGCTGTTACTTTTGACCAGAAGCACTCAGAAGCAAGTTTCCAAGCCAGAAACATGTGGTTTGGCGAATTCTATAGTAGCAAGGCAGTTTCCTCTGGTTTCCATCACTAGTTGTTCAGAAAACAGCATCATGTCACTTTTGGTGTTTTCAGGCCTCGAAAAGCATTTTGAGAGCATGTTGTCACTTAGGCTGTTACTTTTGACCAGAAGCACTCAGAAACAAGTTTCCAAGCCAGAAACATGTGGTTTGGTGAATTCCATAGTAGCAAGGCAGTTTCCTCTGGTTTTCATCACTAGTTGGTCTGAAAACAGCATCATGTCACTTTTGGTGTTTTCAGGCCTCGAAAAGCATTTTGAGAGCATGTTGTCACTTAGGCTGTTACTTTTGACCAGAAGCACTCAGAAGCAAGTTTCCAAGCCAGAAACATGTGGTTTGGTGAATTCCATAGTAGCAAGGCAGTTTACTCTGGTTTTCATCACTAGTTGTTCCGAAAACAGCATCATGTCACTTTTGGTGTTTTCAGGCCTCGAAAAGCATTTTGAGAGCATGTTGTCACTTAGGCTGTTACTTTTGACCAGAAGCACTCAGAAGCAAGTTTCCAAGCCAGAAACATGTGGTTTGGTGAATTCCATAGTAGCAAGGCAGTTTCCTCTGGTTTCCATCACTAGTTGGTCAGAAAACAGCATCATGTCACTTTTGGTGTTTTCAGGCCTCGAAAAGCATTTTGAGAGCATGTTGTCACTTAGGCTGTTACTTTTGACCAAAAGCACTCAGAAGCAAGTTTCCAAGCCAGAAACATGTGGTTTGGTGAATTCTATAGTAGCAAGGCAGTTTCCTCTGGTTTCCATCACTAGTTGTTCCGAAAACAGCATCATGTCACTTTTGGTGTTTTCAGGCCTCGAAAAGCATTTTGAGAGCATGTTGTCACTTAGGCTGTTACTTTTGACCAGAAGCACTCAGAAGCAAGTTTCCAAGCCAGAAACATGTGGTTTGGTGAATTCTATAGTAGCAAGGCAGTTTCCTCTGGTTTCCATCACTAGTTGTTCAGAAAACAGCATCATGTCACTTTTGGTGTTTTCAGGCCTCGAAAAGCATTTTGAGAGCATGTTGTCACTTAGGCTGTTACTTTTGACCAGAAGCACTCAGAAGCAAGTTTCCAAGCCAGAAACATGTGGTTTGGTGAATTCTATAGTAGCAAGGCAGTTTCCTCTGGTTTCCATCACTAGTTGTTCAGAAAACAGCATCATGTCACTTTTGGTGTTTTCAGGCCTCGAAAAGCATTTTGAGAGCATGTTGTCACTTAGGCTGTTACTTTTGACCAGAAGCACTCAGAAGCAAGTTTCCAAGCCAGAAACATGTGGTTTGGTGAATTCTATAGTAGCAAGGCAGTTTCCTCTGGTTTCCATCACTAGTTGTTCAGAAAACAGCATCATGTCACTTTTAGTGTTTTCAGGCCTCGAAAAGCATTTTGAGAGCATGTTGTCACTTAGGCTGTTACTTTTGACCTGAAGCACTCAGAAGCAAGTTTCCAAGCCAGAAACATGTGGTTTGGTGAATTCCATAGTAGCAAGGCAGTTTCCTCTGGTTTCCATCACTAGTTGTTCAGAAAACAGCATCATGTCACTTTTGGTGTTTTCAGGCCTCGAAAAGCATTTTGAGAGCATGTTGTCACTTAGGCTGTTACTTTTGACCAGAAGCACTCAGAAGCAAGTTTCCAAGCCAGAAACATGTGGTTTGGTGAATTCCATAGTAGCAAGGCAGTTTCCTCTGGTTTCCATCACTAGTTGTTCAGAAAACAGCATCATGTCACTTTTGGTGTTTTCAGGCCTCGAAAAGCATTTTGAGAGCATGTTGTCACTTAGGCTGTTACTTTTGACCAGAAGCACTCAGAAGCAAGTTTCCAAGCCAGAAACATGTGGTTTGGTGAATTCTATAGTAGCAAGGCAGTTTCCTCTGGTTTCCATCACTAGTTGTTCAGATAACAGCATCATGTCACTTTTGGTGTTTTCAGGCCTCGAAAAGCATTTTGAGAGCATGTTGTCACTTAGGCTGTTACTTTTGACCAGAAGCACTCAGAAGCAAGTTTCCAAGCCAGAAACATGTGGTTTGGTGAATTCCATAGTAGCAAGGCAGTTTCCTCTGGTTTCCATCACTAGTTGTTCAGAAAACAGCATCATGTCACTTTTGGTGTTTTCAGGCCTCGAAAAGCATTTTGAGAGCATGTTGTCACTTAGGCTGTTACTTTTGACCAGAAGCACTCAGAAGCAAGTTTCCAAGCCAGAAACATGTGGTTTGGTGAATTCCATAGTAGCAAGGCAGTTTCCTCTGGTTTTCATCACTAGTTGTTCAGAAAACAGCATCATGTCACTTTTGGTGTTTTCAGGCCTCGAAAAGCATTTTGAGAGCATGTTGTCACTTAGGCTGTTACTTTTGACCAGAAGCACTCAGAAGCAAGTTTCCAAGCCAGAAACATGTGGTTTGGTGAATTCCATAGTAGCAAGGCAGTTTCCTCTGCTTTCCATCACTAGTTGTTCAGAAAACAGCATCATGTCACTTTTAGTGTTTTCAGGCCTCGAAAAGCATTTTGAGAGCATGTTGTCACTTAGGCTGTTACTTTTGATTAGAAGCACTCAGAAGCAAGTTTCCAAGCCAGAAACATGTGGTTTGGTGAATTCTATAGTAGCAAGGCAGTTTCCTCTGGTTTCCATCACTAGTTGTTCAGAAAACAGCATCATGTCACTTTTGGTGTTTTCAGGCCTCGAAAAGCATTTTGAGAGCATGTTGTCACTTAGGCTGTTACTTTTGACTAGAAGCACTCAGAAGCAAGTTTCCAAGCCAGAAACATGTGGTTTGGTGAATTCCATAGTAGCAAGGCAGTTTCCTCTGGTTTTCATCACTAGTTGTTCCGAAAACAGCATCATGTCACTTTTGGTGTTTTCAGGCCTCGAAAAGCATTTTGAGAGCATGTTGTCACTTAGGCTGTTACTTTTGACCAGAAGCACTCAGAAGCAAGTTTCCAAGCCAGAAACATGTGGTTTGGTGAATTCTATAGTAGCAAGGCAGTTTCCTCTGGTTTCCATCACTAGTTGTTCAGAAAACAGCATCATGTCACTTTTAGTGTTTTCAGGCCTCGAAAAGCATTTTGAGAGCATGTTGTCACTTAGGCTGTTACTTTTGACCAGAAGCACTCAGAAGCAAGTTTCCAAGCCAGAAACATGTGGTTTGGTTAATTCCATAGTAACAAGGCAGTTTCCTCTGGTTTCCATCACTAGTTGTTCAGAAAACAGCATCATGTCACTTTTAGTGTTTTCAGGCCTCGAAAAGCATTTTGACAGCATGTTGTCACTTAGGCTGTTACTTTTGACCAGAAGCACTCAGAAGCAAGTTTCCAAGCCAGAAACATGTGGTTTGGTTAATTCCATAGTAACAAGGCAGTTTCCTCTGGTTTCCATCACTAGTTGTTCAGAAAACAGCATCATGTCACTTTTAGTGTTTTCAGGCCTCGAAAAGCATTTTGACAGCATGTTGTCACTTAGGCTGTTACTTTTGACCAGAAGCACTCAGAAGCAAGTTTCCAAGCCAGAAACATGTGGTTTGGTGAATTCCATAGTAGCAAGGCAGTTTACTCTGGTTTCCATCACTAGTTGGTCTGAAAACAGCATCATGTCACTTTTGGTGTTTTCAGGCCTCGAAAAGCATTTTGAGAGCATTTTGTCACTTAGGCTGTTACTTTTGACCAGAAGCACTCAGAAGCAAGTTTCCAAGCCAGAAACATGTGGTTTGGTGAATTCCATAGTAGCAAGGTAGTTTCCTCTGGTTTTCATCACTAGTTGGTCCGAAAACAGCATCATGTCACTTTTGGTGTTTTCAGGCCTCGAAAAGCATTTTGAGAGCATATTGTTACTTAGGCTGTTACTTTTGACCAGAAGCACTCAGAAGCAAGTTTCCAAGCCAGAAACATGTGGTTTGGTGAATTCTATAGTAGCAAGGCAGTTTCCTCTGGTTTCCATCACTAGTTGTTCAGAAAACAGCATCATGTCACTTTTGGTGTTTTCAGGCCTCGAAAAGCATTTTGAGAGCATGTTGTCACTTAGGCTGTTACTTTTGACCAGAAGCACTCAGAAGCAAGTTTCCAAGCCAGAAACATGTGGTTTGGTGAATTCCATAGTAGCAAGGCAGTTTCCTCTGGTTTTCATCACTAGTTTGTCCGAAAACAGCATCATGTCACTTTTGGTGTTTTCAGGCCTCGAAAAGCATTTTGAGAGCATATTGTCACTTAGGCTGTTACTTTTGACCAGAAGCACTCAGAAGCAAGTTTCCAAGCCAGAAACATGTGGTTTGGTGAATTCTATAGTAGCAAGGCAGTTTCCTCTGGTTTCCATCACTAGTTGTTCAGAAAACAGCATCATGTCACTTTTGGTGTTTTCAGGCCTCGAAAAGCATTTTGAGAGCATGTTGTCACTTAGGCTGTTACTTTTGACCAGAAGCACTCAGAAGCAAGTTTCCAAGCCAGAAACATGTGGTTTGGTGAATTCCATAGTAGCAAGGCAGTTTACTCTGGTTTCCATCACTAGTTGTTCAGAAAACAGCATCATGTCACTTTTAGTGTTTTCAGGCCTCGAAAAGCATTTTGAGAGCATGTTGTCACTTAGGCTGTTACTTTTGACCAGAAGCACTCAGAAACAAATTTCCAAGCCAGAAACATGTGGTTTGGTGAATTCCATAGTAGCAAGGCAGTTTCCTCTGGTTTCCATCACTAGTTGTTCAGATAACAGCATCATGTCACTTTTGGTGTTTTCAGGCCTCGAAAAGCATTTTGAGAGCATGTTGTCACTTAGGCTGTTACTTTTGACCAGAAGCACTCAGAAGCAAGTTTCCAAGCCAGAAACATGTGGTTTGGTGAATTCTATAGTAGCAAGGCAGTTTCCTCTGGTTTCCATCACTAGTTGTTCAGAAAACAGCATCATGTCACTTTTGGTGTTTTCAGGCCTCGAAAAGCATTTTGAGAGCATTTTGTCACTTAGGCTGTTACTTTTGACCAGAAGCACTCAGAAGCAAGTTTCCAAGCCAGAAACATGTGGTTTGGTGAATTCCATAGTAGCAAGGTAGTTTCCTCTGGTTTTCATCACTAATTGGTCCGAAAACAGCATCATGTCACTTTTGGTGTTTTCAGGCCTCGAAAAGCATTTTGAGAGCATGTTGTCACTTAGGCTGTTACTTTTGACCAGAAGCACTCAGAAACAAGTTTCCAAGCCAGAAACATGTGGTTTGGTGAATTCCATAGTAGCAAGGCAGTTTCCTCTGGTTTTCATCACTAGTTGTTCAGAAAACAGCATCATGTCACTTTTGGTGTTTTCAGGCCTCGAAAAGCATTTTGAGAGCATGTTGTCACTTAGGCTGTTACTTTTGACCAGAAGCACTCAGAAACAAGTTTCCAAGCCAGAAACATGTGGTTTGGTGAATTCCATAGTAGCAAGGCAGTTTCCTCTGGTTTCCATCACTAGTTGTTCCGAAAACAGCATCATGTCACTTTTGGTGTTTTCAGGCCTCGAAAAGCATTTTGAGAGCATGTTGTCACTTAGGCTGTTACTTTTGACCAGAAGCACTCAGAAGCAAGTTTCCAAGCCAGAAACATGTGGTTTGGTGAATTCTATAGTAGCAAGGCAGTTTCCTCTGCTTTCCATCACTAGTTGTTCAGAAAACAGCATCATGTCACTTTTGGTGTTTTCAGGCCTCGAAAAGCATTTTGAGAGCATGTTGTCACTAAGGCTGTTACTTTTGACCAGAAGCACTCAGAAGCAAGTTTCCAAGCCAGAAACATGTGGTTTGGTGAATTCTATAGTAGCAAGGCAGTTTCCTCTGGTTTCCATCACTAGTTGTTCAGAAAACAGCATCATGTCACTTTTAGTGTTTTCAGGCCTCGAAAAGCATTTTGAGAGCATGTTGTCACTTAGGCTGTTACTTTTGACCTGAAGCACTCAGAAGCAAGTTTCCAAGCCAGAAACATGTGGTTTGGTGAATTCTATAGTAGCAAGGCAGTTTACTCTGGTTTCCATCACTAGTTGTTCAGAAAACAGCATCATGTCACTTTTAGTGTTTTCAGGCCTCGAAAAGCATTTTGAGAGCATGTTGTCACTTAGGCTGTTACTTTTGACCAGAAGCACTCAGAAGCAAGTTTCCAAGCCAGAAACATGTGGTTTGGTTAATTCCATAGTAACAAGGCAGTTTCCTCTGGTTTCCATCACTAGTTGTTCAGAAAACAGCATCATGTCACTTTTAGTGTTTTCAGGCCTCGAAAAGCATTTTGACAGCATGTTGTCACTTAGGCTGTTACTTTTGACCAGAAGCACTCAGAAGCAAGTTTCCAAGCCAGAAACATGTGGTTTGGTGAATTCCATAGTAGCAAGGCAGTTTCCTCTGGTTTCCATCACTAGTTGTTCAGAAAACAGCATCATGTCACTTTTGGTGTTTTCAGGCCTCGAAAAGCATTTTGAGAGCATGTTGTCACTTAGGCTGTTACTTTTGACCAGAAGCACTCAGAAGCAAGTTTCCAAGCCAGAAACATGTGGTTTGGTGAATTCCATAGTAGCAAGGCAGTTTCCTCTGCTTTCCATCACTAGTTGTTCAGAAAACAGCATCATGTCACTTTTAGTGTTTTCAGGCCTCGAAAAGCATTTTGAGAGCATGTTGTCACTTAGGCTGTTACTTTTGACTAGAAGCACTCAGAAGCAAGTTTCCAAGCCAGAAACATGTGGTTTGGTGAATTCCATAGTAGCAAGGCAGTTTCCTCTGGTTTTCATCAATAGTTGGTCCGAAAACAGCATCATGTCACTTTTGGTGTTTTCAGGCCTCGAAAAGCATTTTGAGAGCATGTTGTCACTTAGGCTGTTACTTTTGACCAGAAGCACTCAGAAGCAAGTTTCCAAGCCAGAAACATGTGGTTTGGTGAATTCTATAGTAGCAAGGCAGTTTCCTCTGGTTTCCATCACTAGTTGTTCAGAAAACAGCATCATGTCACTTTTAGTGTTTTCAGGCCTCGAAAGCATTTTGAGAGCATGTTGTCACTTAGGCTGTTACTTTTGACCAGAAGCACTCAGAAACAAGTTTCCAAGCCAGAAACATGTGGTTTGGTGAATTCCATAGTAGCAAGGCAGTTTCCTCTGGTTTTCATCACTCGTTGGTCTGAAAACAGCATCATGTCACTTTTGGTGTTTTCAGGCCTCGAAAAGCATTTTGAGAGCATGTTGTCACTTAGGCTGTTACTTTTGACCAGAAGCACTCAGAAGCAAGTTTCCAAGCCAGAAACATGTGGTTTGGTGAATTCCATAGTAGCAAGGCAGTTTCCTCTGGTTTCCATCACTAGTTGTTCAGAAAACAGCATCATGTCACTTTTGGTGTTTTCAGGCCTCGAAAAGCATTTGAGAGCATGTTGTCACTTAGGCTGTTACTTTTGACCAGAAGCACTCAGACGCAAGTTTCCAAGCCAGAAACATGTGGTTTGGTGAATTCCATAGTAGCAAGGCAGTTTCCTCTGGTTTCCATCACTAGTTGTTCAGAAAACAGCATCATGTCACTTTTAGTGTTTTCAGGCCTCGAAAAGCATTTTGAGAGCATGTTGTCACTTAGGCTGTTACTTTTGACCAGAAGCACTCAGAAGCAAGTTTCCAAGCCAGAAACATGTGGTTTGGTGAATTCCATAGTAGCAAGGCAGTTTACTCTGGTTTTCATCACTAGTTGTTCCGAAAACAGCATCATGTCACTTTTGGTGTTTTCAGGCCTCGAAAAGCATTTTGAGAGCATGTTGTCACTTAGGCTGTTACTTTTGACCAGAAGCACTCAGAAGCAAGTTTCCAAGCCAGAAACATGTGGTTTGGTGAATTCTATAGTAGCAAGGCAGTTTCCTCTGGTTTCCATCACTAGTTGTTCAGAAAACAGCATCATGTCACTTTTAGTGTTTTCAGGCCTCGAAAGCATTTTGAGAGCATGTTGTCACTTAGGCTGTTACTTTTGACCAGAAGCACTCAGAAGCAAGTTTCCAAGCCAGAAACATGTGGTTTGGTGAATTCCATAGTAGCAAGGCAGTTTCCTCTGGTTTCCATCACTAGTTGTTCAGAAAACAGCATCATGTCCCTTTTAGTGTTTTCAGGCCTCGAAAAGCATTTTGAGAGCATGTTGTCACTTAGGCTGTTACTTTTGACCAGAAGCACTCAGAAGCAAGTTTCCAAGCCAGAAACATGTGGTTTGGTGAATTCCATAGTAGCAAGGCAGTTTCCTCTGGTTTCCATCACTAGTTGTTCAGAAAACAGCATCATGTCACTTTTAGTGTTTTCAGGCCTCGAAAAGCATTTTGAGAGCATGTTGTCACTTAGGCTGTTACTTTTGACTAGAAGCACTCAGACGCAAGTTTCCAAGCCAGAAACATGTGGTTTGGTGAATTCCATAGTAGCAAGGCAGTTTCCTCTGGTTTCCATCACTAGTTGTTCAGAAAACAGCATCATGTCACTTTTGGTGTTT
This sequence comes from Epinephelus lanceolatus, assembly GCF_041903045.1. NCBI lineage: Eukaryota > Metazoa > Chordata > Actinopteri > Perciformes > Serranidae > Epinephelus > Epinephelus lanceolatus. The sequence goes on from NC_135747.1 coordinate 2,808,060, forward strand.
TCAGGCCTCGAAAAGCATTTTGAGAGCATGTTGTCACTTAGGCTGTTACTTTTGACCAGAAGCACTCAGAAGCAAGTTTCCAAGCCAGAAACATGTGGTTTGGTGAATTCTATAGTAGCAAGGCAGTTTCCTCTGGTTTCCATCACTAGTTGTTCAGAAAACAGCATCATGTCACTTTTGGTGTTTTCAGGCCTCGAAAAGCATTTGAGAGCATGTTGTCACTTAGGCTGTTACTTTTGACCAGAAGCACTCAGAAGCAAGTTTCCAAGCCAGAAACATGTGGTTTGGTGAATTCCATAGTAGCAAGGCAGTTTCCTCTGGTTTTCATCACTAGTTGGTCCGAAAACAGCATCATGTCACTTTTGGTGTTTTCAGGCCTCGAAAAGCATTTTGAGAGCATATTGTCACTTAGGCTGTTACTTTTGACCAGAAGCACTCAGAAGCAAGTTTCCAAGCCAGAAAACATGTGGTTTGGTGAATTCTATAGTAGCAAGGCAGTTTCCTCTGGTTTCCATCACTAGTTGTTCAGAAAACAGCATCATGTCACTTTTGGTGTTTTCAGGCCTCGAAAAGCATTTTGAGAGCATGTTGTCACTTAGGCTGTTACTTTTGACCAGAAGCACTCAGAAGCAAGTTTCCAAGCCAGAAACATGTGGTTTGGTGAATTCATAGTAGCAAGGCAGTTTACTCTGGTTCCATGACTAGTTGTTCAGAAAACAGCATCATGTCACTTTTAGTGTTTTCAGGCCTCGAAAAGCATTTTGAGAGCATGTTGTCACTTAGGCTGTTACTTTTGACCAGAAGCACTCAGAAACAAGTTTCCAAGCCAGAAACATGTGGTTTGGTGAATTCCATAGTAGCAAGGCAGTTTCCTCTGGTTTCCATCACTAGTTGTTCAGAAAACAGCATCATGTCACTTTTAGTGTTTTCAGGCCTCGAAAAGCATTTTGAGAGCATGTTGTCACTTAGGCTGTTACTTTTGACCAGAAGCACTCAGAAGCAAGTTTCCAAGCCAGAAACATGTGGTTTGGTGAATTCCATAGTAGCAAGGCAGTTTCCTCTGGTTTTCATCACTAGTTGGTCTGAAAACAGCATCATGTCACTTTTGGTGTTTTCAGGCCTCGAAAAGCATTTTGAGAGCATGTTGTCACTTAGGCTGTTACTTTTGACCAGAAGCACTCAGAAGCAAGTTTCCAAGCCAGAAACATGTGGTTTGGTGAATTCTATAGTAGCAAGGCAGTTTCCTCTGGTTTCCATCACTAGTTGTTCCGAAAACAGCATCATGTCACTTTGGTGTTTTCAGGCCTCGAAAAGCATTTTGAGAGCATGTTGTCACTTAGGCTGTTACTTTTGACCAGAAGCACTCAGAAGCAAGTTTCCAAGCCAGAAACATGTGGTTTGGTGAATTCTATAGTAGCAAGGCAGTTTCCTCTGGTTTCCATCACTAGTTGTTCCGAAAACAGCATCATGTCACTTTTGGTGTTTTCAGGCCTCGAAAAGCATTTTGAGAGCATGTTGTCACTTAGGCTGTTACTTTTGACCAGAAGCACTCAGAAGCAAGTTTCCAAGCCAGAAACATGTGGTTTGGTGAATTCTATAGTAGCAAGGCAGTTTCCTCTGGTTTCCATCACTAGTTGTTCAGAAAACAGCATCATGTCACTTTTGTGTTTTCAGGCCTCGAAGAGCATTTTGAGAGCATGTTGTCACTTAGGCTGTTACTTTTGACCAGAAGCACTCAGAAGCAAGTTTCCAAGCCAGAAACATGTGGTTTGGCGAATTCTATAGTAGCAAGGCAGTTTCCTCTGGTTTCCATCACTAGTTGTTCAGAAAACAGCATCATGTCACTTTTGGTGTTTTCAGGCCTCGAAAAGCATTTTGAGAGCATGTTGTCACTTAGGCTGTTACTTTTGACCAGAAGCACTCAGAAACAAGTTTCCAAGTCAGAAACATGTGTTTGGTGAATTCCATAGTAGCAAGGCAGTTTCCTCTGGTTTCATCACTAGTTGGTCTGAAAACAGCATCATGTCACTTTTGGTGTTTTCAGGCCTCGAAAAGCATTTTTGAGAGCATGTTGTCACTTAGGCTGTTACTTTTGACCAGAAGCACTCAGAAGCAAGTTTCCAAGCCAGAAACATGTGGTTTGGTGAATTCCATAGTAGCAAGGCAGTTTACTCTGGTTTTCATCACTAGTTGTTCCGAAAACAGCATCATGTCACTTTTGGTGTTTTCAGGCCTCGAAAAGCATTTTGAGAGCATGTTGTCACTTAGGCTGTTACTTTTGACCAGAAGCACTCAGAAGCAAGTTTCCAAGCCAGAAACATGTGGTTTGGTGAATTCCATAGTAGCAAGGCAGTTTCCTCTGGTTTCCATCACTAGTTGGTCAGAAAACAGCATCATGTCACTTTTGGTGTTTTCAGGCCTCGAAAAGCATTTTGAGAGCATGTTGTCACTTAGGCTGTTACTTTTGACCAAAAGCACTCAGAAGCAAGTTTCCAAGCCAGAAACATGTGGTTTGGTGAATTCTATAGTAGCAAGGCAGTTTCCTCTGGTTTCCATCACTAGTTGTTCCGAAAACAGCATCATGTCACTTTTGGTGTTTTCAGGCCTCGAAAAGCATTTTGAGAGCATGTTGTCACTTAGGCTGTTACTTTTGACCAGAAGCACTCAGAAGCAAGTTTCCAAGCCAGAAACATGTGGTTTGGTGAATTCTATAGTAGCAAGGCAGTTTCCTCTGGTTTCCATCACTAGTTGTTCAGAAACAGCATCATGTCACTTTTGGTGTTTTCAGGCCTCGAAAGCATTTTGAGAGCATGTTGTCACTTAGGCTGTTACTTTTGACCAGAAGCACTCAGAAGCAAGTTTCCAAGCCAGAAACATGTGGTTTGGTGAATTCTATAGTAGCAAGGCAGTTTCCTCTGGTTTCCATCACTAGTTGTTCAGAAAACAGCATCATGTCACTTTTGGTGTTTTCAGGCCTCGAAAAGCATTTTGAGAGCATGTTGTCACTTAGGCTGTTACTTTTGACCAGAAGCACTCAGAAGCAAGTTTCCAAGCCAGAAACATGTGGTTTGGTGAATTCTATAGTAGCAAGGCAGTTTCCTCTGGTTTCCATCACTAGTTGTTCAGAAAACAGCATCATGTCACTTTTAGTGTTTTCAGGCCTCGAAAAGCATTTTGAGAGCATGTTGTCACTTAGGCTGTTACTTTGACCTGAAGCACTCAGAAGCAAGTTTCCAAGCCAGAAACATGTGGTTTGGTGAATTCCATAGTAGCAAGGCAGTTTCCTCTGGTTTCCATCACTAGTTGTTCAGAAAACAGCATCATGTCACTTTTGGTGTTTTCAGGCCTCGAAAAGCATTTTGAGAGCATGTTGTCACTTAGGCTGTTACTTTTGACCAGAAGGAAGCACTCAGAAGCAAGTTTCCAAGCCAGAAACATGTGGTTTGGTGAATTCCATAGTAGCAAGGCAGTTTCCTCTGGTTTCCATCACTAGTTGTTCAGAAAACAGCATCATGTCACTTTTGGTGTTTTCAGGCCTCGAAAAGCATTTTGAGAGCATGTTGTCACTTAGGTTGTTACTTTTGACCAGAAGCACTCAGAAGCAAGTTTCCAAGCCAGAAACATGTGGTTTGGTGAATTCTATAGTAGCAAGGCAGTTTCCTCTGGTTTCCATCACT